>NC_052944.1:16235788-16537210 GCF_013358895.1 Oreochromis aureus | reverse complement strand
TCACCTCCCGGTCCCTCGCAAATGCTCGCATAGAATCGGAGTTACAGCTGGATGTGGAAAAAATAACTGAGTTGTTTGGTGGTGCTATAACGCGGAGCTACAACAGTGGGCAGCTATCCACGGTGTATGACAGAAAGGACATGCCACACGACCGCCGATCGACCGGTGTTTGCTAACGCGAGGTCAATCGTGGATCAGGGAAAGCGAAGGCAGGAGCGTGAGGTGAACTGAATTTCAGGTAAGAAGTTATGACCTGCACTCTATTTGGGTCAGATATAAACCGAGTTTAGGTGTAGTTTATTTAGCAGCAGTTCTCTTATGTGTTGCTGATAGCCGGCTAGCTAGCTAGCGCCGCTAGCATAGTTAGCTAGCACCGCTAGCGACCCTTCGTGAAAAAAGCACCCAGGCTTGGCTTATATTGAGGCGGGTGAAACTCGTGTCAGCACCGGTCGCTCGCCGACAGTATGTGTTTTAGCTGGACTTATTTTTCGTTTATATGGACCGATGATTTATTTATTTATTCATTTTAGTAACGGTATAAACAGTGAAAGGTGGTGGATTGGCCAGATGTAAACTTCAAATATCTGCTCGTGTTACCAAGACATCCCATATTAGCTCTGATGTTTTCGGTGCCTGCAAAGAGCTAGACAGGTAGCTAGCTAACCCGAGCTGGCTGTCTTTTGACTCAGGGTCATAGCTGGACTTATTTTTCGTTTTTATGAGCCGATGAGGGTTTTTTTTAGTAACGGTACAAACAGTGAAAGGCGGTGGATTGTCCAGATGCTGGTCGATGTGGAAAAAATAACTGAGTTGTTTGGTGATCGCTGACGCGAGCTACAACCGAGGGCAGCTATCCACCGGTGTGTGTCAGAAAGAACATGCGGGGAGCAGGCGGCGAGCGACCGCCGATCGACCGGTGGTAGATCGTGGATCAGGGAAACCGAAGGCAGGAGAAGCAGGCAGCTGCCGGTCGGAGCGTGAGGTGAACTGAATTTCAGGTAAGAAGTTATGACCTGCACTCTATTTGGGTCAGATATAAACCGAGTTTAGGTGTAGTTTATTTTCGTTGTGCTGACTTTTTACAATCAGTTATAATAACTCGTACTGCGTGGTAGCTAGCACGATGGAGTTTCTATACAGCTGTGTGCCCGCTAAGTTACTGATGTTGAACTTTATGACAGCCTCCCTGTCATTCTCTCGCCTGTTCAAACTTCAGTCATGAAACTGATCAATGATCGGCTTTTCGCTCTTGTTTGTTTATCGCGCTAAACAACAGCAGCACGTTTAAGCTTGATCAGCTGTTGTTAGAATTCATTTGATTTTAATTTCTAGTATCAGCTGATGTTTGCTGGAGCCACAGCTGTAGAAGCGGCTGGTCGAAACCAGGAGATGACCTTACTGAATCATCAGAGCTGAACTGGTGATGGAGAAACAGGTTTACCTTTTTTTAGGTGACATGAATGAGTTGAAGGAAGTTATGAACTGTTTCTGAGAGAAATAAACACCAAGCTCCTTTTTTATTTAGCTGACAGCTGGTAACTGTGCAGGGGCGGATCTAGCAAAGCTTTTGCCAGGGGCCAGGTAGGGCATTAACAGAGAAAGGTGGACACAAAGATATACTTTTCTTTCTTACTCTCATACAGGAGTGCAGAATTATTAGGCAAGTTGTATTTTTGAGGAATAATTTTATTATTGAACAACAACCATGTTCTCAATGAACCCAAAAACACATTAATATCAAAGCTGAATGTTTTCGAAGTAGTTTTTAGTTTGTGTTTAGTTTTAGCTATTTTAGGGGATATCTGTGTGTGCAGGTGACTATTACTGTGCATAATTATTAGGCAACTTAACAAAAACAAATATATACCCATTTCAATTATTTATTTTTACCAGTGAAACCAATATAACATCTCCACATTCACAAATATACATTTCTGACATTCAAAAACAAATCAGCGACCAATATAGCCACCTTTCTTTGCAAGGACACTCAAAAGCCTGCCATCCATGGATTCTGTCAGTGTTTTGATCTGTTCACCATCAACATTGCGTGCAGCAGCAACCACAGCCTCCCAGACACTGTTCAGAGAGGTGTACTGTTTTCCCTCCTTGTAAATCTCACATTTGATGATGGACCACAGGTTCTCAATGGGGTTCAGATCAGGTGAACAAGGAGGCCATGTCATTAGTTTTTCTTCTTTTATACCCTTTCTTGCCAGCCACGCTGTGGAGTACTTGGACGCGTGTGATGGAGCATTGTCCTGCATGAAAATCATGTTTTTCTTGAAAGATGCAGACTTCTTCCTGTACCACTGCTTGAAGAAGGTGTCTTCCAGAAACTGGCAGTAGGACTGGGAGTTGAGCTTGACTCCATCCTCAACCCGAAAAAGGCCCCACAAGCTCATCTTTGATGATACCGCCCCAAACCAGTACTCCACCTCCACCTTGCTGGCGTCTGAGTCGGACTGGAGCTCTCTGCCCTTTACCAATCCAGCCACGGGCCCATCCATCTGGCCCATCAAGACTCACTCTCATTTCATCAGTCCATAAAACCTTAGAAAAATCAGTCTTGAGATATTTCTTGGCCCAGTCTTGACGTTTCAGCTTGTGTGTCTTGTTCAGTGGTGGTCGTCTTTCAGCCTTTCTTACCTTGGCCATGTCTCTGAGTATTGCACACCTTGTGCTTTTGGGCACTCCAGTGATGTTGCAGCTCTGAAATATGGCCAAACTGGTGGCAAGTGGCATCTTGGCAGCTGCACGCTTGACTTTTCTCAGTTCATGGGCAGTTATTTTGCGCCTTGGTTTTCCACACGCTTCTTGCGACCCTGTTGACTATTTTGAATGAAACGCTTGATTGTTCGATGATCACGCTTCAGAAGCTTTGCAATTTTAAGACTGCTGCATCCCTCTGCAAGATATCTCACTATTTTTGACTTTTCTGAGCCTGTCAAGTCCTTCTTTTGACCCATTTTGCCAAAGGAAAGGAAGTTGCCTAATAATTATGCACACCTGATATAGGGTGTTGATGTCATTAGACCACACCCTTCTCATTACAGAGATGCACATCACCTAATATGCTTAATTGGTAGTAGGCTTTCGAGCCTATACAGCTTGGAGTAAGACAACATGCATGAAGAGGATGATGTGGACAAAATACTCATTTGCCTAATAATTTTGCACTCCTGTATAAAATATTTAGCTTTTATTAAATAGTTATCTGAATCTTACAACCAAAGTTTGTATAATAATACACAAGATTGGCTGTAGACCATTGTTCATCATTCAGAACACTGTGTAAAAATAACAAAAACAAAAAGTGAATGCAAAAGTGCATAAATATTTATTTTACGTGTTTGATATGTGTGGCGGGCGTGGTCTGCAGTGCCGCTGCAGGGAGGTGGACCCACCTGAGGGCATCTGCAATCACACCTCTCGGGCGTAGTCTGTGCTCTCTCGGCTGTTTTTGGGTGTGTGTCGGGCTGTGAGTTGAAAAGCTACAGCTGGCTGGGAGGGTACACCAACCATGTGTGAAAAGTGGTCCATAACGTACTGGTTCAAAGTGTGTTCGTGCAAACATTGTCGGGGTCTGCCGTGGTACAGAGGGACTTCTGCTTATGAACCTGTGTGCAGAGCGTCTGCAAATCCGGGCTGTACAAAGTGACCTCATCTTTACCCAAAACTGTAAGCTGTCATCTGTGAAGCGTGAGCGGTGTTTGTTTTTACCATAATTCATGGTGGAGAATGGCTGCTCTTCTGAGTTTTGCTGTCTGTAGCCGTATGAATGGAAAACTACACAGATTAGCAGCGGCATAGGCACACATAAAATTTCTTCTGAAATTTTCGCTTTCTAGTTATTATTATGTGTGCCTATGCCAAGAGGCACACATATTACTATTCCTCGGATTTATTATTCTTATTATTATTTTCCTTTTTCCGCCTGAAATTTTGCAGCGTATCTCGACCCGCAGTTTTGAGACAAGCTTCATATATGTTACCTCATTTTGTGCGGCTGGAGCAGGAATGGTGTGCTATGACTTTTGGTGTTTATAACTATTATAGTTTTTTAAATATTAATATTTTAGTGAAAATTTTCCCGCGCTTCTCTGCCAAAGAGTTTTGAAAATAGGGTTACATATGTTAGATCATTTTGTGCGGCTGGAGCTGGACTAGTATGGTATACACTTTTGGTGTTTATAACTTTTATAGTTTTTGAAATATTTAGATTTTAGTGCAAATTTAGGCCAATTTCCATAGAAACAGACTTTATTTGTGGTGTGTTGGCTCTCTCTAGTGGTATACCGGGAGTAGTACGGCTGAAAATCTGTATGCTTGTTACAAAACTCCATATCCCATAATTCATAGCACCCCTCTGCCGAGTTAAACAATGGCGGCCACCACTTCGTTTTATATGTCTTTTATTAGTGTTTCTAGGTCACAAAATCAACTTTTAAGATATTTTCAGGCGAGAATGTAGGTGTGTAAACTTCAAATATCTGCTTGTTTTATCATATCCCATATTAGCGACAGTGCTCTGACGACCTCGGTCCTGCCTGACAGCTAGCCGGCTACCTAGCTAGCTGCCGCGCTTGGCTGCAAATGCACAGCGAGGGACTCTCTCTCCTTTCACCTCCCGGTCTCTCGCAAATGCTCGCACAGAATCGGAGTTACAGCTGGATGTGGAAAAAAATAACTGAGTTGTTTGGTGGTGCTATAATGCGGAGCTACAACAGTGGGCAGCTATCCACCGGTGTATGACAGAAAGGACATGCCGCGACCGCCCGATCGACCGGTGTTTGCTAACACGGAGGTCAATCGTGGATCAGGGAAAGCGAAGGCAGGAGCGTGAGGTGAACTGAATTTCAGGTAAGAAGTTATGACCTGCACTCTATTTGGATCAGATATAAACCGAGTTTAGGTGTAGTTTATTTAGCAGCAGTTCTCTTATGTGTTGCTGATAGCCGGCTAGCTAGCTAGCGCCGCTAGCATAGTTAGCTAGTGCCGCTAGCGACCCTTCGTGAAAAAGCACCCAGGCTTGGCTTATATTGAGGCGGGTGAAACTCGTGTCAGCACCCGGTCGCTCGCCTACAGTATGTGTTTTAGCTGGACTTATTTTTCGTTTATATGGGCTGATGATGCTGGAAACCGAAGGCAGGAGCGTGAGGTGAACTGAATTTCAGGTAAGAAGTTATGAACTGCACTCTATTTGGGTCAGATATAAACCGAGTTTAGGTGTAATTTATTTTCGTTGACCTTTTACAATCGTACTGCCACGGGAGTTTATATACAGCTGTGTGCGCACTAAGTTACTGACGTTGGACTTTATTTTATTCATTAGGGTTAGTTCATAGAGTTGCCGTGCCGTAAAAAGGAATCGTCCCACATTCAGAGAAAACATTATGATTTATTCTGTCGTTACTGAGCCTCCCCTGTCATTCTCTCGCGTGTTTAAACGTCAATCATGAAACTGATCAATGATCGGCTGTTCGCTCTTATTTATCGCGCTAAACAACAGCAGCACGTTTAAGCTTGATCAGCTGTTGTTAGAATTCTTTTGATTTTAATTTCTAGTATCAGCTGATGTTTGCTGGAGCATGAAGATGAAATCAGGAGATGTCCTTACTGAATCATCAGAGCTGAACTGGTGATGGAGAAACAGGTTTACACTTTAGGTGACATGAATGAGTTGAAGGAAGTTATGAGTTGTTTTTTGTGTAGCTGACAGCTGGTAACTGTGCAGGGGCGGATCTAGCAAAGCTTTTATGGGGGGGGCAGCTAGGGCATTAACAGAGAAAGGTGGACACAAAGATATACTTTTCTTTCTTACTCTCATATAAAATATTTAGCTTTTATTAAATAGTTATCTGAATCTCACAACCAAAGTTTGTATAATAATACACAAGATTGGCTGTAGACCATTGTTCATAATTCAGAACACTGTGTAAAAATAACAAAAACAAAAAGTGAATGCATGTGTGAAAAGTGGTCCATAATGTAATGCTTCAAAGCGTGTTCATGCAAACATTGTCGGGTCTGCCGTGGTACAATGGGACTTCTGCTCATGAACCTGTGTGCACAGCGTCTGCAAATCGGCGCTGTACAAAGTAACTTCATCTTTACACAAAACTGTAAGCTGTCATCTGTGAAGCGTGAGCGGTGTTTGTTTTACCATAGTTCATGGTGGAGAATGGCTGCTCTTCTGAGTTTTGCTCTCTGTAGCCGTATGAATGGCAACTACAGTGATTAGCAGCGGCATAGGCACACATAAAATTTCTTCTGAAATTTTCACTTTCTAGTTATGTGTGCCTATGCCAAGAGGCACACATATTACTATTATTAATTATTATTATTATTATTATTATTCTCCAGTTTCCGCCTGAAATTTTGCAGCGAATCTCGCCCGCAGTTTTGAGACAAGCTTCATATATGTTACCTCATTTTGTGCGGCTGGATCAGGAATGGTGTGCTATGACTTTTGGTGTTTATAACTATTATAGTTTTTAAATATTAATATTTTAGTGAAAATTTTCCGCGCCTCTCTGCCTAACAGTTTTGACAATAGGGTTACATATGTTAGATCATTTTGTGCGGCTGGAGCTGGACTAGTATGGTATACACTTTTGGTGTTCATGACTTTTATAGTTTTTGAAATATTTAGATTTTAGTGCAAATTTAGGCCAATTTCCATAGAAACAGACTTTATTTGTGGTGGGTTGGCTCTCTCTAGTGGTATACCGGGTAGTACGGCCGAAATCTGTATGCTTGTTTTTAAACTCAATATCCCATAATGCATAGCACGCCTCTGCCGAGTTCAACAATGGCGGACACCTCTTCGTTTTAAACGTCTTTTATTCGTGTTTCTAGGTCACAAAATGAACTTTTAAGATATTTTCAGGCGAGAATGTAGGTGTGTAAACTTCAAATATCTGCTCGTTTTGTCAAAACATCCCATATTATATCTGACGATGTTGCCGGCTAACTAGCTAGCGTGGCGCTAGCGACCCTTCGAGCACCCGGGCTTGCCTTCAGTGAGACTGCTGACCATCACCTGTTCGCTCGCCAACAGACTGTCTTAGGTGGACTTATTTTTCGTTTATATGGGCCGATGATGCTGGTCGATGTGGAAATAATAACTGAGTTGTTTGGTCTTGGCTAACGCGCAGCTACAACAGAGAGCAGCTATCTACCGGTGTGTGTCAGAAAAACATGCAGGAACGAGACATACGAGGCGGCGAGGGGACCGCCGATCGACCGGTGGTAGATCGTGGATCAGGGAAACCTAAGGCAGGAGCGTGAGGTGAACTGAATTTCAGGTAAGAAGTTATGAATTGCACAGGAGTTTCTATAGAGCTGTGTGCGCGCTAAGTTACTGACGTTGAACTTTATTTTATTCATAACGGTTAGTCCGTAGAGTTGCCGTACAAACGAAATCGTCCCACATTCAGAGAAAATATTACGATTTATTCTGTCGTTATGAAGCCTCCCTGTCATTCTCTGGCCTGTTGCAACTTCAATCGTGAAACTGATCAACGATCGGCTTTTAAGCTCTTGTTTATCGCGCGCTAAACAACAGCAGCACGTTTAAGCTTGATCAGCTGTTGTTAGAATTCATTTGATTTTAATTTTGCGGCTGGTCCAAACCAGGAGATGTCCTTACTGAATCATCAGAGCTGAACTGGTGATGGAGAAACAGGTTTACCCTTTACAGGGCTCTCGCCAAAATCGCTAGCCCGGCGTCCCGGGGCTAGCGATTTTTCCAATCGGGCTACCAAAATCCATCTCAGCCCTGCCCGTCGGGCTATCATGGGAGGAAAGATATGTCAATGCTTTTGCATTCTTTCGCAAATGTAGCTGAGTAATTATGTCATCGGCATCGATGAGCCACTGTCAATATGTGACACATTGAAATCGCGTTTGAATTTGCGCTTGTTTTTGCTTTCACTTTCACTTTGCGCTGTGTGTGAGAGCGACAGCACTAATTGGTAAGTCACAGATTAATTGCACACCAATTCCTCTGACATCGTCTTATCAATCGTTAGCTTACTATCAATCGTTAGCTTACTATCAAACATGACAAGTGAAATCTCCTGCAGCAAGCTTAAACGTGATAGAGGTTGATTACGCAGAGAATTGCTGATCGTTATGTAAGTATGCATGTAAGAGCAGATGGATTTAAGCAGGTATTTTAGTTCTGCAGAGCCAAACAAGAGAGGTCAGGGTGAAGAAGGGGCAGCCAAAGAAAAGCCAACCACAAAACGGAAAAGTTATGACAAATCAGACTATGAGGGAAAAAGAAAGCGCAGCTTTATGGTTTCATGGACTAAAGAATTTATGTGGCTGGAATACGACGAGCTAAATAACCTCATGTTCTGCCGGGTGTGTTGTGAGTTTCCCTCGATTTCTGAGTCGACAAGCGCCTTTGTTACTGGGACCAGTCATTTTAAGAAAGACCCCATCAGAACCCATGACAAATGCAAGAAATGCATTATTGCCCAGTCTGCAATATCTTTCCCAGAACAAACACCAATTGCAAAAAGCATACTAAAAATAAACCAAGCATAACAAGAAGTCCTGAAAAATCTGTTTAGAACAGCCTACTATGTTGCAAAGAGTGAACTACCACTGGCAAAATTTAGCAGTCTTTGCAAACTTCAAAAAGCAAATGGCCTAGATCTTGGTTGCACTTGCCTCTTACCTGTGATTTCAGTGGAAATGTCAAAATAAGGATCTGACACAGACTGATTCCTGTTGTACAGTTCTTACAAGTTCATAGAAATTTGTTCAATTAGAACCAAATATTTGAGTTGATGATTGAAATTGTTGTTGTAATTTGTGTTTTAAATATTTTTAGATTGATGTCTTGTTTCCTTTACAATATTATACATTAAAGTATAATATTGTAAAGGAAACTCAAACATCAATCAAAAATTGTCCTCTTTTTTTTTTTTTCGGACTACTTAAATTTATTACCAAAACTGAAGAGTGCCTCCCGAAGGGCTACCAGGGATTTTGAAATTTTGCGAGCCCTGCTTTAGGTGACATGAATGACTTGAAGGGAAGTTATGAACTGTTTCTCAGAGACAAATAAACACCCAGCTCCTGTTTTTGTGTAGCTGACAGCTGGTAACTGTGCAGGGGCGGATCTAGCAAAGCTTTTGCCAGGGGCCAGGTAGGGCATTAACAGGGAAAGGGGACACAAAGATATACTTTTCTTTCTTACTCTCGTATAAAATATTTAGCTTTTTATTAAATAGTTATCTGCATCTTACAACCAAAGTTTGTATAATAATACACAAGATTGGCTGTAGACCATTGTTAATCATTTACTGTGTAAAAATAACAAAAACAAAAAGTAAATGCAAAAGTGCATAAATATTTATTTTACGTGTTTGATGTGTGTGGCGGGCGTGGTCTGCAGTGCCGCTGCAGGGGAGGTGGACCCACAGGCGTAAAGTCTGTGCTCTTTCGGCTGTTTTTTTGGGTGTGTGTCGGGCTGTCAGTTGAAAAGCTACAGCCGGCTGTGTGGGTACACCAAGCATGTGTGAACAGTGGTCCATAACGTAATGCTTCAAAGAGTGTTCATGCAAACATTGTCGGGTCTGCCGTGGTACAATGGGACTTCTGCTCATGAACCTGTGTGCACAGCGTCTGCAAATCGGGGCTGTGCAAAGTCACTTCATCTTTACCCAAAACTGTAAGCTGTCATCTGTGAGGCGCGAGCGGTGTTTGTTTTTACCATAGTTCACGGTGGAGAATGGCTGCTCTTCTGAGTTTTGCTCTCTGTAGCCGTATGAATGTCAAACTACACTGATTCGCAGCGGCATAGGCACACATAAAATTTCTTCTGAAATTTTCGCTTTCTAGTTATTATTATTATTATTATTCTCCAGTTTCCGCCTGAAATTTTGCAGCGAATCTCGCCTCGCAGTTTTGAGACAAGCTTCATATATGTTACCTCATTTTGTGCGGCCGGATCTGGAATGGTGTGCTATGACTTTTGGTGTTTATGAATTTTATAGTTTTTAAATATTAATATTTTAGTGAAAATTTTCCAGCGCTCCTCTGCCAAACAGTTTTGACATTAGGGTTACATATGTTAGATCATTTTGTGCGGCTGGAGCTGGACTATTATGTTATGACTTTTGGTGTTTATAACTTTTATAGTTTTTAAATATTAATATTTTAGTGCAAATTTAGGCCAATTCATCTTTTGGCGCCAAATAAACAGACTTCATTTGTGGTGTGTTGGCTCTCTCTAGTGGTATGCCGGGAGTGGTACAGCCTGTGTACCCTTATTTGGATTACCGTAATGATGACAATTTCAGCGGTGCGCACAGCGTCGCTGCTTTCAGGAGCCCTTGGAATTTTTAAGGTTGCGCAAATCATTCAAAAGTTACGGTAATGCTTGGTGGAAAACTCAATATCCCACAATTCATAGCACGCCTCTACAGAGTGAACAATGGCGGCCACCACTTCGTTTTATATGTCTTTTATTCGTGTTTCTAGGTCACAAAATAAGCTTTTAAGATATTTTCAGGCGAGAATGTAGGTGTGTAAACTTCAAATATCTGCTTGTTTTATCAAGACATCCCATATTTAGCGACAGTGCTCTGACTACGCCGGTCCTGCCTGACAGCTAGCCGGCTACCTAGCTGGCTACCTAGCTAGCTGCCGCACTTGGCTGCAAATGGATAGCGAGGGACTCTCTCTGTCGTTTCACCTCCCTGGTCTCTCGCAAATGCTCGCATAGAATCGGAGTTACAGCTGGATGTGGAAAAAATAACTGAGTTGTTTGGTGGTGGAGCTACAACAGAGGGCAGCTACCCACCGTGTGTGTGACAGAAAGGACATGCCGCCAACGAGACATATGAGGCCGGGCAGGCGATTGCTAACGCGTGGTCAATCATGGATCAGGGAAAGCGAAGGCAGGAGCGTGAGGTGAACTGAATTTCAGGTAAGAAGTTATGAACTGCACTCTATTTGGGTCAGATATAAACCGAGTTTAGGTGTAGTTTATTTAGCAGCAGTTCTCTTATGTGTTGCTGATAGCGGCTAGCTAGCTAGCTAGCGCCGCTAGCATAGTTAGCTCACGCCGCTAGCAACCCTTCGTGAAAAAGCACCCAGGCTTGGCTTATATTGAGGCGGGTGAAACTCGTGTCAGCACCCGGTCGCTCTCTATTTGGGTCAGATATAAACCGAGTTTAGGTGTAGTTTATTTAGCAGCAGTTCTCTTATGTGTTGCTGATAGCCGGCTAGCTAGCTAGCGCCGCTAGCATAGTTAGCTCACGCGCCGCTAGCAACCCTTCGTGAAAAAGCACCCAGGCTTGGCTTATATTGAGGCGGGTGAAACTCGTGTCAGCACCGGTCGCTCTCTATTTGGGTCAGATATAAACCGAGTTTAGGTGTAATTTATTTTCGTTGACCTTTACAATCGTAATGCCACGGGAGTTTATATACAGCTGTGTGCGTACTAAGTTACTGACGTTGGACTTTATTTTATTCATTAGGGTTAGTTCATAGAGTTGCCGTGCTGTACAAACGGAATCGTCCCACATTCAGAGAAAACATGATTTATTCTGTCGTTACGAAGCCTCCCTGTCATTCTCTCGCGTGTTGAAACGTCAATCATGAAACTGATCAATGATCGGCTGTTCGCTCTTATTTATCGCGCTAAACAACAGCAGCACGTTTAAAGCTTGATCAGCTGTTGTTAGAATTCTTTTGATTTTAATTTCTAGTATCAGCTGATGTTTGCTGGAGCATGAAGATGAAATCAGGAGATGTCCTTACTGAATCATCAGAGCTGAACTGGTGATGGAGAAACAGGTTTACACTTTAGGTGACATGAATGAGTTGAAGGAAGTTATGAGTTGTTTCTGAGAGACAAAGACCAAGCTCCTTTTTGTGTAGCTGACAGCTGGTAACTGTGCAGGGGCGGATCTAGCAAAGCTTTTAGGGGGAAGCTAGGGCATTAACAGAGAAAGGTGGACACAAAGATATACTTTTCTTTCTTACTCTCATATAAAATATTTAGCTTTTATTAAATAGTTATCTGAATCTCACAACCAAAGTTTGTATAATAATACACAGGATTGGCTGTAGACCATTGTTCATAATTCAGAACACTGTGTAAAAATAACAAAAACAAAAAGTGAATGCATTGTGAAAAGTGGTCTATAATGTAATGCTTCAAAGTGTGTTCATGCAAACATTGTCGGGTCTGCCGTGGTACAATGGGACTTCTGCTCATGAACCTGTGTGCACAGCATCTGCAAATCGGGGCTGTGCAAAGTCACTTCATCTTTACACAAAACTGTAAGCTGTCATCTGTGAAGCGTGAGCGGTGTTTGTTTTTACCATAGTTCATGGTGGAGAATGGCTGCTCTTCTGAGTTTTGCTCTCTGTAGCCGTATGAATGGCAAACTACAGTGATTAGCAGCGGCATAGGCACACATAAAATTTCTTCTGAAATTTTCGCTTTCTAGTTATTATGTGTGCCTATGGAAAGAGGCACACATATTACTATTCGTCGGATTTATTATTATTATTATTCTCCAGTTTCCGCCTGAAATTTTGCAGCGAATCTCGCCTCGCAGTTTTGAGACAAGCTTCATATATGTTACCTCATTTTGTGCGGCGGGATCTGGAATGGTGTGCTATGACTTTTGGTGTTTATGAATTTTATAGTTTTTAAATATTAATATTTTAGTGAAAATTTTCCCGCGCTCCTCTGCCAAACAGTTTTGACATTAGGGTTACATATGTTAGATCATTTTGTGCGGCTGGAGCTGGACTATTATGTTATGACTTTTGGTGTTTATAACTTTTATAGTTTTTAAATATTAATATTTTAGTGCAAATTTAGGCCAATTCATCTTTTGGCGCCAAATAAACAGACTTCATTTGTGGTGTCTTGGCTCTCTCTAGTGGTATACCGGGAGTAGTACAGCCGAAAAGATTTATCCTTGTGTTGAAAACTCCATATCCCACAATTCATAGCACGCCTCTACAGAGTGAACAATGGCGGCCACCACTTCGTTTTATATGTCTTTTATTCGTGTTTCTAGGTCACAAAATAAGCTTTTAAGATATTTTCAGGCGAGAATGTAGGTGTGTAAACTTCAAATATCTGCTTGTTTTATCAAGACATCCCATATTAGCGACAGTGCTCTGACTACGCCGTCGGTCCTGCCTGACAGCTAGCCGGCTACCTAGCTAGCTGCCGCATTTGGCTGCAAATGGATAGCGAGGGGACTCTCTCTGTCGTTTCACCTCCCCGGTCTCTCGCAAATGCTCGCATAGAATCGGAGTTACAGCTGGATGTGGAAAAAATAACTGAGTTGTTTGGTGGTGCTATAACGCGGAGCTACAACAGTGGGCAGCTATCCACGGTGTATGACAGAAAGGATATGCCGCGAATGAGACATACGAGGCAGGCGACGGTGTTTGCTAACGCGGAGGTCAATCGTGGATCAGGGAAAGCGAAGGCAGGAGCGTGAGGTGAACTGAATTTCAGGTAAGAAATTATGACCTGCACTCTATTTGGGTCAGATATAAACCGAGTTTAGGTGTAGTTTATTTAGCAACAGTTCTCTTACGTGTTGCTGATAGCCGGCTGGCTAGCTAGCTAGCGCCGCTAGCTTAGCTAGCTAAGCGCGACTAGCGACCCTTCATGAAAACCACCCAGGCTTGGCTGATAGTGAGGTGGCTAAAATTTGTTTAATCGCCCGATCGCCGGCAAGGGTCTGTGTCTTAGCTGGACTTATTTTTCGTTTATATGGGCCGATGATGCTGGTCGATGTGGAAAAAATAACTGAGTTGTTTGGTGGTGGAGCTACAACAGAGGGCAGCTATCCACCGGTGTGTGACAGAAAGGACATGCCGCCAACGAGACATACGAGGCCGGGCAGGCGATTGCTAACGCGGTGGTCAATCATGGATCAGGGAAAGCGAAGGCAGGAGCGTGAGGTGAACTGAATTTCAGGTAAGAAGTTATGAACTGCACTCTATTTGGGTCAGATATAAACCGAGTTTAGGTGTAGTTTATTTAGCAGCAGTTCTCTTATGTGTTGCTGATAGCCGGCTAGCTAGCTAGCGCCGCTAGCATAGTTAGCTCGCGCCGCTAGCAACCCTTCGTGAAAAAGCACCCAGGCTTGGCTTATATTGAGGCGGGTGAAACTCGTGTCAGCACCCGGTCGCTCTCTATTTGGGTCAGATATAAACCGAGTTTAGGTGTAGTTTCTTTAGCAGCAGTTCTCTTATGTGTTGCTGATAGCCGGCTAGCTAGCTAGCGCCGCTAGCATAGTTAGCTCGCGCCGCTAGCAACCCTTCGTGAAAAAGCACCCAGGCTTGGCTTATATTGAGGCGGGTGAAACTCGTGTCAGCACCCGGTCGCTCTCTATTTGGGTCAGATATAAACCGAGTTTAGGTGTAGTTTATTTAGCAGCAGTTCTCTTATGTGTTGCTGATAGCCGGCTAGCTAGCTAGCGCCGCTAGCATAGTTAGCTCGCGCGCCGCTAGCAACCCTTCGTGAAAAAAGCACCCAGGCTTGGCTTATATTGAGGCGGGTGAAACTCGTGTCAGCACCGGTCGCTCTCTATTTGGGTCAGATATAAACCGAGTTTAGGTGTAATTTATTTTCGTTGACCTTTACAATCGTAATGCCACGGGGTTTTATATACAGCTGTGTGCGCACTAAGTTACTGACGTTGGACTTTATTTTATTCATTAGGGTTAGTTCATAGAGTTGCCGTGCCGTACAAACGGAATCGTCCCACATTCAGAGAAAACATTATGATTTATTCTGTCGTTCTGAAGCCTCCCTGTCATTCTCTCGCGTGTTGAAACGTCAATCATGAAACTGATCAATGATCGGCTGTTCGCTCTTATTTATCGCGCTAAACAACAGCAGCACGTTTAAGCTTGATCAGCTGTTGTTAGAATTCTTTTGATTTTAATTTCTAGTATCAGCTGATGTTTGCTGGAGCATGAAGATGAAATCAGGAGATGTCCTTACTGAATCATCAGAGCTGAACTGGTGATGGAGAAACAGGTTTACACTTTAGGTGACATGAATGAGTTGAAGGAAGTTATGAGTTGTTTCTGAGAGACAAAGACCAAGCTCCTTTTTGTGTAGCTGACAGCTGGTAACTGTGCAGGCGGATCTAGCAAAGCTTTTAGGGGGAGCTAGGGCATTAACAGAGAAAGGTGGACACAAAGATATACTTTTCTTTCTTACTCTCATATAAAATATTTAGCTTTTATTAAATAGTTATCTGAATCTCACAACCAAAGTTTGTATAATAATACACAGGATTGGCTGTAGACCATTGTTCATAATTCAGAACACTGTGTAAAAATAACAAAAACAAAAAGTGAATGCATGTGTGAAAAGTGGTCTATAATGTAATGCTTCAAAGTGTGTTCATGCAAACATTGTCGGGTCTGCCGTGGTACAATGGGACTTCTGCTCATGAACCTGTGTGCTGGCGTCTGCAAATCGGCGCTGTACAAAGTAGCTTCATCTTTACACAAAACTGTAAGCTGTCATCTGTGAAGCGTGAGCGGTGTTTGTTTTACCATAGTTCATGGTGGAGAATGGCTGCTCTTCTGAGTTTTGCTCTCTGTAGCCGTATGAATGGCAAACTACAGTGATTAGCAGCGGCATAGGCACACATAAAATTTCTTCTGAAATTTTCGCTTTCTAGTTATTATTATTATTCTCCATCTTCCGCCTAAATTTGCACGTATCATCCCCCGCAGTTTTGAGACAAGCTTCATATATGTTACCTCATTTTGTGCGGCGGATCTGGAATGGTGTGCTATGACTTTTGGTGTTTATGAATTTTATAGTTTTAAAATATTAATATTTTAGTGAAAATTTTCCAGCTCCTCTGCCAAACAGTTTTGACATTAGGATTACATATGTTAGATCATTTTGTGCGGCTGGAGCTGGACTATTATGTTGTGACTTTTGGTGTTTATGACTTTTATAGTTTTTAAATATTAATATTTTAGTACAAATTTAGGCCAATTCATCTTTTGGCGCCAAATAAACAGACTTCATTTGTGGTGTCTTGGCTCTCTCTAGTGGTATACCGGGAGTAGTAGTACAGCCGAAAAGATTTATCCTTGTGTTGAAAACTCCATATCCCACAATTCATAGCACGCCTCTACAGAGTGAACAATGGCGGCCACCACTTCGTTTATATATGTCTTTTATTCGTGTTTCTAGGTCACAAAATAAACTTTTAAGATATTTTCAGGCGAGAATGTAGGTGTGTAAACTTCAAATATCTGCTTGTTTTATCAAGACATCCCATATTTAGCGACAGTGCTCTGACGACGTCGGTCCTGCCTGACAGCTAGCCGGCTACCTAGCTAGCTGCCGCGCTTGGCTGCAAATGGATAGCGAGGGACTCTCTCTGTCGTTTCACCTCCCGGTCTCTCGCAAATGCTCGCACAGAATCGGAGTTACAGCTGGATGTGGAAAAAATAACTGAGTTGTTTGGTGGTGCTATAACGCCGGAGCTACAACAGTGGGCAGCTATCCACGGTGTATGACAGAAAGGACATGCCGCGACCGCCCGATCGACCGGTGTTTGCTAACGCGGAGGTCAATCGTGGATCAGGGAAAGCGAAGGCAGGGCGTGAGGTGAACTGAATTTCAGGTAAGAAGTTATGACCTGCACTCTATTTGGGTCAGATATAAACCGAGTTTAGGTGTAGTTTATTTAGCAGCAGTTCTCTTACGTGTTGCTGATAGCCGGCTAGCTAGCTAGTGCCGCTAGCATAGTTAGCTAGCACCGCTAGCGACCCTTCGTGAAAAAGCACCCAGGCTTGGCTTATATTGAGGCGGGTGAAACTCGTGTCAGCACCCGATCGCTCGCCGACAGTATGTGTTTTAGCTGGACTTATTTTTCGTTTATATGGACCGATGATTTATTTATTTATTCATTTTAGTAACGGTATAAACAGTGAAAGGTGGTGGATTGGCCAGATGTAAACTTCAAATATCTGCTCGTGTTACCAAGACATCCCATATTAGCTCTGATGTTTTCGGTGCCTGCAAAGAGCTAGACAGGTAGCTAGCTAACCCAAGCTGGCTGTCTTTTGACTCAGGGTCATAGCTGGACTTATTTTTCGTTTTACGAGCCGATGAGGGTTTTTTTTTAGTAACGGTACAAACAGTGAAAGGCTGTGGATTGTCCAGATGCTGGTCGATGTGGAAAAAATAACTGAGTTGTTTGGTAGTCGCTGACGCGGAGCTACAACCGAGGGCAGCTATCCACCGGTGTGTCAGAAAGAACATGCGGGGACGAGGCGGCGAGCGACCGCCCGATCGACCGGTGGTAGATCGTGGATCAGGGAAACCGAAGGCAGGAGAAGCAGGCGGCTGCCGGTCGGAGCGTGAGGTGAACTGAATTTCAGGTAAGAAGTTATGACCTGCACTCTATTTGGGTCAGATATAAACCGAGTTTAGGTGTAGTTTATTTTGTTGTGCTGACTTTTTACAATCAGTTATAATAACTCGTACTGCGTGGTAGCTAGCACGATGGAGTTTGACAGCCTCCCCTGTCATTCTCTCGCCTGTTCAAACTTCAGTCATGAAACTGATCAATGATCGGCTTTTCTCTCTTGTTTGTTTATCGCCTAAACAACAGCAGCACGTTTAAGCTTGATCAGCTGTTGTTAGAATTCATTTGATTTTAATTTCTAGTATCAGCTGATGTTTGCGGGAGCCACAGCTGTAGAAGCGGCTGGTCGAAACCAGGAGATGACCTTACTGAATCATCAGAGCTGAACTGGTGATGGAGAAACAGGTTTACCTTTTTTTAGGTGACATGAATGAGTTGAAGGAAGTTATGAACTGTTTCTGAGAGAAATAAACACCAAGCTCCTTTTTTTTATTTAGCTGACAGCTGGTAACTGTGCAGGGGCGGATCTAGCAAAGCTTTTGCCAGGGGGGCCAGGTAGGGCATTAACAGAGAAAGGTGGACACAAAGATATACTTTTCTTTCTTACTCTCATACAGGGAGTGCAGAATTATTAGGCAAGTTGTATTTTTGAGGAATAATTTTATTATTGAACAACAACCATGTTCTCAATGAACCCAAAAACTCATTAATATCAAAGCTGAATGTTTTCGGAGTAGTTTTTAGTTTGTGTTTAGTTTTAGCTATTTTAGGGGATATCTGTGTGTGCAGGTGACTATTACTGTGCATAATTATTAGGCAACTTAACAAAAACAAATATATACCCATTTCAATTATTTATTTTACCAGTGAAACCAATATAACATCTCCACATTCACAAATATACATTTCTGACATTCAAAAACAAAACAAAAACAAATCAGCGACCAATATAGCCACCTTTCTTTGCAAGGACACTCAAAAGCCTGCCATCCATGGATTCTGTCAGTGTTTTGATCTGTTCACCATCAACATTGCGTGCAGCAGCAACCACAGCCTCCCAGACACTGTTCAGAGAGGTGTACTGTTTTCCCTCCTTGTAAATCTCACATTTGATGATGGACCACAGGTTCTCAATGGGGTTCAGATCAGGTGAACAAGGAGGCCATGTCATTAGTTTTTCTTCTTTTAAACCCTTTCTTGCCAGCCACGCTGTGGAGTACTTGGACGCGTGTGATGGAGCATTGTCCTGCATGAAAATCATGTTTTCTTGAAGGATGCAGACTTCTTCCTGTACCACTGCTTGAAGAAGGTGTCTTCCAGAAACTTGCAGTAGGACTGGGAGTTGAGCTTGACGCCATCCTCAACCCGAAAAGGCCCCACAAGCTCACCTTTGATGATACCAGCCCAAACCAGTACTCCACCTCCACCTTGCTGGCGTCTGAGTGGGACTGGAGCTCTCTGCCCTTTACCAATCCAGCCACGGGCCCATCCATCTGGCCCATCAAGACTCACTCTCATTTCATCAGTCCATAAAACCTTAGAAAAATCAGTCTTGAGATATTTCTTGGCCCAGTCTTGACGTTTCAGCTTGTGTGTCTTGTTCAGTGGTGGTCGTCTTTCAGCCTTTCTTACCTTGGCCATGTCTCTGAGTATTGCACACCTTGTGCTTTTGGGCACTCCAGTGATGTTGCAGCTCTGAAATATGGCCAAACTGGTGGCAAGTGGCATCTTGGCAGCTGCACGCTTGACTTTTCTCAGTTCATGGGCAGTTATTTTGCGCCTTGGTTTTCCCACACGCTTCTTGCGACCCTGTTGACTATTTTGAATGAAACGCTTGATTGTTCGATGATCACGCTTCAGAAGCTTTGCAATTTTAAGACTGCTGCATGCCTCTGCAAGATATCTCACTATTTTTGACTTTTCTGAGCCTGTCAAGTCCTTCTTTTGACCCATTTTGCCAAAGGACAGGAAGTTGCCTAATAATTATGCACACCTGATATAGGGTGTTGATGTCATTAGACCATACCCTTCTCATTACAGAGATGCACATCACCTAATATGCTTAATTGGTAGTAGGCTTTCGAGCCTATACAGCTTGGAGTAAGACAACAACATGCATGAAGAGGATGATGTGGACAAAATACTCATTTGCCTAATAATTCTGCACTCCCTGTATAAAATATTTAGCTTTTATTAAATAGTTATCTGAATCTTACAACCAAAGTTTGTATAATAATACACAAGATTGGCTGTAGACCATTGTTCATCATTCAGAACACTATGTAAAAATAACAAAAACAAAAAGTGAATGCGAAAGTGCATACATATTTATTTTATGTGTTTGATGTGTGTCGGGCGTGGTCTGCAGTGCCGCTGCAGGGGAGGTGGACCCACGGGTGTAAAGTCTGTGCTCTCTTGGCTGTTTTTGGGTGTGTGTTGGGCTATGAGTTGAAAAGCTACGGCTGCCTGTGTGGGTACACCAACCATGTGTGAAAAGTGGTCCATAACGTAATGCTTCAAAGCATGTTCATGCAAACGTTGTCGGGGTCTGCCGTGATACAGTGGGACTTCTGCTCATGAACCTCTGTGCACAGCGTCTGCAAATCGGGGCTGTACGAAGTCACCTCATCTTTACCCAAAACTGTAAGCTGTCATCTGTGAGGCGCGAGCGGTGTTTGTTTTATCATAATTCATGGTGGAGAATGGCTGCTCTGCTGAGTTTTGCTCTCTGTAGCCGTATGAATGGCAAACTACACTGATTAGCAGCGGCATAGGCACACATAAAATTTCTTCTGAAATTTTCGCTTTCTAGTTATTATTCTCCATCTTCCGCCTAAATTTCGGCACGTATCACGCCCCGCAGTTTTGAGACAAGCTTCATATATGTTACCTCATTTTGTGCGGCCGGATCTGGAATGGTGTGCTATGACTTTTGGTGTTTATGAATTTTATAGTTTTTAAAATATTAATATTTTAGTGAAAATTTTCCCGCTCCTCTGCCAAACAGTTTTGACATTAGGATTACATATGTTAGATCATTTTGTGCGGCTGGAGCTGGACTATTATGTTGTGACTTTTGGTGTTTATGACTTTTATAGTTTTTAAATATTAATATTTTAGTACAAATTTAGGCCAATTCATCTTTTGGCGCCAAATAAACAGACTTCATTTGTGGTGTCTTGGCTCTCTCTAGTGGTATACCGGGAGTAGTACAGCCGAAAAGATTTATCCCTTGTGTTGAAAACTCCATATCCCACAATTCATAGCACGCCTCTACAGAGTGAACAATGGCGGCCACCACTTCGTTTTATGTCTTTTATTCGTGTTTCTAGGTCACAAAATAAACTTTTAAGATATTTTCAGGCGAGAATGTAGGTGTGTAAACTTCAAATATCTGCTTGTTTTATCAAGACATCCCATATTTAGCGACAGTGCTCTGACGACGTCGGTCCTGCCTGACAGCTAGCCGGCTACCTAGCTAGCTGCCGCGCCTTGGCTGCAAATGGATAGCGAGGGACTCTCTCTGTCGTTTCACCTCCCCAGTCTCTCGCAAATGCTCGCACAGTATCGGAGTTACAGCTGGATGTGGAAAAAATAACTGAGTTGTTTGGTGGTGCTATAACGCGGAGCTACAACAGTGGGCAGCTATCCACCGGTGTATGACAGAAAGGACATGCCGCGACCGCCGATCGACCGGTGTTTGCTAACGCGAGGTCAATCGTGGATCAGGGAAAGCGAAGGCAGGAGCGTGAGGTGAACTGAATTTCAGGTAAGAAGTTATGACCTGCACTCTATTTGGGTCAGATATAAACCGAGTTTAGGTGTAGTTTATTTAGCAGCAGTTCTCTTATGTGTTGCTGATAGCCGGCTAGCTAGCTAGCGCCGCTAGCATAGTTAGCTAGCACCGCTAGCGACCCTTCGTGAAAAAGCACCCAGGCTTGGCTTATATTGAGGCGGGTGAAACTCGTGTCAGCACCGGTCGCTCGCTGACAGTATGTGTTTTAGCTGGACTTATTTTTCGTTTATATGGACCGATGATTTATTTATTTATTCATTTTAGTAACGGTATAAACAGTGAAAGGTGGTGGATTGGCCAGATGTAAACTTCAAATATCTGCTCGTGTTACCAAGACATCCCATATTAGCTCTGATGTTTTCGGTGCCTGCAAAGAGCTAGACAGGTAGCTAGCTAACCCGAGCTGGCTGTCTTTTGACTCAGGGTCATAGCTGGACTTATTTTTCGTTTTATGAGCCGATGAGGGTTTTTTTTTTTAGTAACGGTACAAACAGTGAAAGGCGGTGGATTGTCCAGATGCTGGTCGATGTGGAAAAAATAACTGAGTTGTTTGGTGAGTCGCTGACGCGGAGCTACAACCGAGGGCAGCTATCCACCGGTGTGTGTCAGAAAGAACATGCGGGAACGAGGCGGCGAGGCGATCGCCGATCGACCGGTGGTAGATCGTGGATCAGGAAACCGAAGGCAGGAGAAGCAGGCGGCTGCCGGTCGGAGCGTGAGGTGAACTGAATTTCAGGTAAGTTATTATGACCTGCACTCTATTTGGGTCAGATATAAACCGAGTTTAGGTGTAGTTTATTTTCGTTGTGCTGACTTTTTACAATCAGTTATAATAACTCGTACTGCGTGGTAGCTAGCACGATGGAGTTTCTATACAGCTGTGTGCGCGCTAAGTTACTGATGTTGAACTTTATGACAGCCTCCCCTGTCATTCTCTCGCCTGTTCAAACTTCAGTCATGAAACTGATCAATGATCGGCTTTTCTCTCTTGTTTGTTTACCGCGCTAAACAACAGCAGCACGCGTTTAAGCTTGATCAGCTGTTGTTAGAATTCATTTGATTTTAATTTCTAGTATCAGCTGATGTTTGCTGGAGCCACAGCTGTAGAAGCGGCTGGTCGAAACCAGGAGATGACCTTACTGAATCATCAGAGCTGAACTGGTGATGGAGAAACAGGTTTAGCTTTTTTTTAGGTGACATGAATGAGTTGAAGGGAAGTTATGAACTGTTTCTGAGAGAAATAAACACCAAGCTCCTTTTTTATTTAGCTGACAGCTGGTAACTGTGCAGGGGCGGATCTAGCAAAGCTTTTGCCAGGGGCCAGGTAGGGCATTAACAGAGAAAGGTGGACACAAAGATATACTTTTCTTTCTTACTCTCATACAGGGAGTGCAGAATTATTAGGCAAGTTGTATTTTTGAGGAATAATTTTATTATTGAACAACAACCATGTTCTCAATGAACCCAAAAACACATTAATATCAAAGCTGAATGTTTTCGGAAGTAGTTTTAGTTTGTGTTTAGTTTTAGCTATTTTAGGGGATATCTGTGTGTGCAGGTGACTATTACTGTGCATAATTATTAGGCAACTTAACAAAAACAAATATATACCCATTTCAATTATTTATTTTACCAGTGAAACCAATATAACATCTCCACATTCACAAATATACATTTCTGACATTCAAAACAAAACCAAAACAAATCAGCGACCAATATAGCCACCTTTCTTTGCAAGGACACTCAAAAGCCTGCCATCCATGGATTCTGTCAGTGTTTTGATCTGTTCACCATCAACATTGCGTGCAGCAGCAACCACAGCCTCCCAGACACTGTTCAGAGAGGTGTACTGTTTTCCCTCCTTGTAAATCTCACATTTGATGATGGACCACAGGTTCTCAATGGGGTTCAGATCAGGTGAACAAGGAGGCCATGTCATTAGTTTTTCTTCTTTTAAACCCTTTCTTGCCAGCCACGCTGTGGAGTACTTGGACGCGTGTGATGGAGCATTGTCCTGCATGAAAATCATGTTTTTCTTGAAGGATGCAGACTTCTTCCTGTACCACTGCTTGAAGAAGGTGTCTTCCAGAAACTTGCAGTAGGACTGGGAGTTGAGCTTGACGCCATCCTCAACCCGAAAAGGCCCCACAAGCTCACCTTTGATGATACCAGCCCAAACCAGTACTCCACCTCCACCTTGCTGGCGTCTGAGTGGGACTGGAGCTCTCTGCCCTTACCAATCCAGCCACGGGCCCATCCATCTGGCCCATCAAGACTCACTCTCATTTCATCAGTCCATAAAACCTTAGAAAAATCAGTCTTGAGATATTTCTTGGCCCAGTCTTGACGTTTCAGCTTGTGTGTCTTGTTCAGTGGTGGTCGTCTTTCAGCCTTTCTTACCTTGGCCATGTCTCTGAGTATTGCACACCTTGTGCTTTTGGGCACTCCAGTGATGTTGCAGCTCTGAAATATGGCCAAACTGGTGGCAAGTGGCATCTTGGCAGCTGCACGCTTGACTTTTCTCAGTTCATGGGCAGTTATTTTGCGCCTTGGTTTTTCCACACGCTTCTTGCGACCCTGTTGACTATTTTGAATGAAACGCTTGATTGTTCGATGATCACGCTTCAGAAGCTTTGCAATTTTAAGACTGCTGCATGCCTCTGCAAGATATCTCACTATTTTTGACTTTTCTGAGCCTGTCAAGTCCTTCTTTTGACCCATTTTGCCAAAGGAAAGGAAGTTGCCTAATAATTATGCACACCTGATATAGGGTGTTGATGTCATTAGACCATACCCCTTCTCATTACAGAGATGCACATCACCTAATATGCTTAATTGGTAGTAGGCTTTCGAGCCTATACAGCTTGGAGTAAGACAACATGCATGAAGGGGATGATGTGGACAAAATACTCATTTGCCTAATAATTCTGCACTCCCTGTATAAAATATTTAGCTTTTATTAAATAGTTATCTGAATCTTACAACCAAAGTTTGTATAATAATACACAAGATTGGCTGTAGACCATTGTTCATCATTCAGAACACTGTGTAAAAATAACAAAACACAAAAAGTGAATGCAAAAGTGCATAAATATTTATTTTACGTGTTTGATATGTGTGGCGGGGCGTGGTCTGCAGTGCCGCTGCAGGGGAGGTGAGGGGCATCTGCAATCACACCTCTCGGGCGTAGTCTGTGCTCTCTCGGCTGTTTTTTGGGTGTGTGTCGGGCTGTGAGTTGAAAAGCTACAGCTGGCTGGGAGGGTACACCAACCATGTGTGAAAAGTGGTCCATAACGTACTGGTTCAAAGTGTGTTCGTGCAAACATTGTCGGGGTCTGCCGTGGTACAGAGGGACTTCTGCTTATGAACCTGTGTGCACAGCGTCTGCAAATCGGGGCTGTACAAAGTGACCTCATCTTTACCCAAAACTGTAAGCTGTCATCTGTGAGGCGCGAGCGGTGTTTGTTTTTACCATAATTCATGGTGGAGAATGGCTGCTCTTCTGAGTTTTGCTGTCTGTAGCCGTATGAATGGAAAACTACACAGATTAGCAGCGGCATAGGCACACATAAAATTTCTTCTGAAATTTTCGCTTTCTAGTTTCATATTAAGATTTAAAAATCTAGTTGGTATTGGTATGGCGAGTAGCCTTCAGTAATAGTAATAAACACAGCAATAGTACATTCATGTAGTTGTAAAAACCATGATAATATATTAAGTAATCCAAAGTATTCAGAATACGTTACTCTCATTGAGTAACGTAAAGGAATATGATACAAAATACATTTGGGGCATGTATTCTGTAATCTATTGTGGAATACATTTTAAAAGTAACCTTCCCAACACTGGATATAACTGAATTCAATTATTTATTTGCTATTGTTATGGTTAATCTACCAAAAAGATTTGTATCATTTCACTTCTGCATACCAGTTTATTATGCTTTTACATGGAATGTGTACGTTGGATATTATCCTAGTGTCAACAAAGCCAGTCTTACAAGTCCATGTTCAAGGCAACTAAACTCTTTCTACCAGTCAGACACATTTATCAAAAAAACTACTTTGAGCCAAATATATAGACTGTGAGTCATTACACACCCTATATGTACCTGTAGCACTCATAACTCCAGTTGTCGTGCTCAGTCATGATATATTAGCTAATCATTAATTGCGCAAATTTGCAGAAGTTAAACAATGAAAGTAGAAAATTCTCCTTACTGTTGCCATTCTAGTTAGACAAATCAAACAACTGTAAATGGATTAGCCTATAGTTCATGCACTGGCTGTTTCCTGTAGTAAGGGAGGCTAAAAATGAATGGTAAAGCTCTTTTCTTGAGTAAATCTGACCAGTTGAATTTATGGCTAACAAAAAGATACTCTGGCCAAATGTCGACAAAGCACCTGCCTGGTTGAATTTCAAAAGCAGGCAGAATATTTATTTCACAATAAAGTTTAAGTATAACTGGAGGATTGTAAAGAAATTTTACTTACAGTGTTGAAGGTGTGTGTCTGTTGTTCCGATTATAGGCCCACCCCTGTCAAGGTCTCAGGTTGTCGCACTGTTTATCAGTTTGCCACTCTGTCTCTTCCGGGTCCTCCCATTTATTGCCATAAATTTCGGATCCAAAGGTTAAGATGAGAGAAATTTATTGCTGGGAAGTGAGTTGAGTCCTTTTCAGTTTTGTATACATCCCCTATAAGTTTATTTTCTACGGAGCCCCGCAAGGGACATGGGAGAAAAAAAAATTAAGACAAACTTTTGAGAGATCTCGCAAAAGTAACTCGGGATCTCGCGAAAAGTTTTGCGAGATCTCGCAAAGTCCATACACCTCCAAGTCAGCACTGAAATCTTAGAAACAACCACAGCGATGGAGGACACACACCCATTTGAGCGATTCATAGATTTTTACTTTGAGCTTGGACTAAACTATAAAGACATTAAAACTGTGCTTGGCAGTAGACACAGTTTTCATATTAGCGAGAGACATCTGAAGAGAGTTTTTAGCGCAAGGGGACACACTCGTCACAAAGCGTACTCTGACCTGGCTGTCTTGGTTGAATTTATTGACAACCAATTGCAGTACTCTGGGCAGCTTCACAGATACCGATGGATGTACGCTAAATGCAGGGAACATGGACTACGCGTGAGGAAAGAGGATGTGCGCTTGGTGTTGAAGGAGCTGGATCCCCGAGGCGTGGCACTGAGGCAAGCAAGACGTTTCAGGCGAAGGAACTATTTTTCATAAGGGCCGAACTTCATCTGGCACATGGACTCATACGACAAACTGAAGCCATATGACATCTGTATCATCATCATATATCATGACATCTGGCAGTATAGATGGTTTCTCGAGAAAAATAATCTGGCTTAATTCGTACACAACAAATAGTAATCCGAAAGTGATCGGGGGGTATTACATAGAAGCGGTGCAGCGTTTAAAGGGCTGCCCTAGAGGTGTGAGGGGCGATCTTGGAACTGAAAATGGCCATGTTAGAGGCTTTCAGCGTTTCCCTGTGCCCGTGGCTCCTAACTGCACCCTTGAGAGTTACTTGGATGGAGCAAGTACCGCCAATCAAAGGACTGAAAACTGGTGGCGTTTTCTTCGCAGCCAGTGTCTGGAGTTCTGGTTATCCTTATTTGCAGACATCAGAGACAACGGGTACTTTGATGGTGGGTTTCTGGACAAAAACCTCCTTCAGTTTTGTTGCATGGGACTCATCAAGGTGAGTTAATAAATTATGTTTTGTTGCGTGTATGGATGCATGCGTGTGTGAGTGAGAGATAAAGGAAACTGAGGAAGTGATAGAGAGGTAGTACACGAAGTATTGTGAGAGATGAGATCTGTGCCAGGTTTAGGGAATGGAGAGATTTGCAGGAAGAAAGAGACAAGACAGAGAGAAGAGGTTGAGAGGAGCAGGGAGTAAATGAAATGAAAATTGTGTAAATACTATAATTTAGGCTTAAGCAACTGACACCATCACTCACTTTTAGTAAACTGACTTAAAGTAAAATGACCTGGGTAAACTTTCTTTTTCTTTTTTAACAGCCCTCTGTATCTTTAGTATCATTATTACATCCATACAATATTGATTGTAAATAAGGTTAGCACGTTGTTAAAGCAGGCCATAGAAAAGGCATCATACGTTTTGTTGTTGTTGAGCTCTTCCTTAAGGAAGAGTTCAACAACCAAGGCTACAGTAACATCTATGTTGAAAATGTTGACGTGGCATATGAAAACTTCTTATCGATAATATTAACTCGTTACAATTTGGAATTATTTTGAGTTATTTTGATTGGAATATCCAAATAACTTTCAAATACAAAATACAATGATCAGTGACATAAAACAAATTGATTATTATGAGGGGAGTAGATGAGCCAAGCAAGATGAGCCAACAGCATAACAGTTACAGGAGTTAGTGTGTGAAACACTTGTACAGATGACATTAGGTAAAGTACATGATTACAAAAATTCACATGATTGTTTAAAAATAATAAATTGCATGTATGTATGTGTGTGTGTGTGTGTGTGTGTGTGTGTGTGTATATATATATATATATATATATATATATATATATATATATATATATATATATATATATATATATATATATATATATATATATATATATATATATATATATATATATATATATATATATATATATATATATATATATATATATATATATATATATATATATATATATATATATATATATATATATATATATATATATATATATATATATATATATATATATATATATATATATATATATATATATATATATATATATATATATATATATATATATATATATATATATATATATATATATATATATATATATGTGTATATATATATGTGTATATACACATATACATATGTATATATACATATATGTGTATATACATATGTATATATATATGTTATATATATATATATATATATATATATATATATATATATATATATATATATATATATATATATGCGAGATCTCGCAAAAGTTTGTCTTAATTTTTTTTTCTCCCATGTCCCTTGCGGGGCTCCATAATTTTCTCAAGTTATATTAAAAGTTTTTTTTAATGACAAAAAAAAAATCCTACAATAATTTAAACTAATATTAACACATTAAAAATTTGTAAGTGTAGAATTTGCTTTGTTTAATGATATTGATATAATTATTGTAGAAAAAACACAAAAAGTATAATTAGTATTATGGTGGGTAATGGGTAAAAATCAAGGTTTCAGAAAGAGTAAACAAAAAAATAAAATGCTGAGTTCTCCTGGGGTGACCAGCTCAGTGAAACACCATTACAGGAAGACGTGGCATAATAATCTCATAATCATTATGTCATCATACAGCTGACTAATGCTGGTTACTTTATCTGTTTAGTGCTTTTAGATTGCATGCTGGGTTATTACACTGCCTACACCATGTTTGCTGTATGTGTATCTAACACTTGTTCTTTAGTAATTTCGGGTTGCTGATTTAAAAAATAATATGTGCTATCGCTGTCGTTGTTGTTTTTTTTCATTTTCAATTAGTATGGAGGGAGCCACAGAATCAGGGTTTCTACTGACCCGTATTACATCATTTTGTAAAGATTTTCAACTTGAATATTTCATTCATCAACATCACATGTGGGATCTTTACGTTTTGAGCAGTACAGATTATAATGTACACTCACTAGACACTTATTAGTCACACCTTAGTAGAATTGGATTAGACTAATTTTTGCTTTCAGAACTGCTTTCATTCTTCATGGTATTGACTCAACAAGGTGCTCGAAACATTCCTTATAGATTTTAGTCCATACTGACCCCATATGGATCTGTCATTTTCAAGAAATGAGTTTGAGATGTTTTGAGCTTTGTGGCATGGCACTTTCTCCCGTTGGGAGCAGCCATCAGAAGATGGGTACACTGAATTAGGAAATGGTCAGCAACTACCAAGAAAATTGTCCCCATACTATTACAAGATCACCAACAGCCTGAACTGTTAATACTTGCCATGAAAACCACACTGTCATGTTGCTTACACCAAATTCTGACACTACCGTCCAAATGTTGCAGCAGAAATTGAGGCTCATCAGACAAGGAAATGTTTTTTCCAATCTTGAGCCTCAGTTTCCTGTTCTTAGCTGACAGGAGTGGCACCCAATGTGGTTTTCTGCTGCTGTAGCCCACAAACTTCAAGATTTTATGTACTGACCATTCATAGATGCTCTTCTGCATAATTTGGTTATAACAAGCAGTTATTTGAGTTACTGTTGACTTCCTGTGAGCTCTGGCCATTTTTCTGACCTCTGACATCAGAATTAGAATTGTGTTTATTGGCCATTTATATGCGCAAACACATACAAGGAATTTGGTTCTGGTAGATTGTGACTATCAAGCACAGCAACGTAAATCACAACAATATGTAAACGACACAATACACACACATACAGAAAGTGTGCAATAGTTACTTAAATAAAATTAGGCAGGTGCATAAATTTGGGCACCCCAACAGAAAAATTACATCAATATTTAGTAGATCCTCCTTTTGCAGAAATAACAGCCTCTACGTTTCCTATAGCTTCCCATGAGAGTTTGAAGGTATTTTGGACCACTCTTCCTTACAAAACATCTGCAGTTCAGTCAGGTTTGATGGTTTCCGAGCATGGACAGCCCGCTTTAAGTCACACCATAGATTTTAATATTCAATAATATTCAATAATATTCAGGTCTGGGGACACAGATGGCCATTCCAGAACATTGTACTTGTTTCTCTGAATGAATGCCTTAGTAGATTTTGAGCAGTGTTTAAGGCCGTTGTCTTGCTGAAATATCCAACCTATATACACAGGTGAAATATTCAAAGGATTTCATGACCACAGACGTCAAGGCGACAGGTCTGTAATCATTCAGTCCTGTAATGGTGGGTTTCTTGGGGACCAGGAAGATGGTGGGACGTTTAAAGCAGGAGGGGACTTCATACAGCTCCAGAGATCTGTTGAAGATTGCGAGTAAAGATGGGAGCCAGCCGTTCAGCACATGTTTTGAGGTAGGAGGGGGAAACACCGTCTGGTACGGGGGCTTTCCTGGGCTTTCCCAACAGCTATCGGCTCTGTATTCACATGTTTCCAAAGGGTGGAGGGCATGTTTTCTCTACATAAACAGTTATGTGTGAAGGAATGCAGAGTGATCAGCAGAGATGTCCAAGATGGCGCAGGCTCTTGAAATAAAACAAAAGTGACCAGCTGAACGGTGGTTTGGAGCAGAAATGTCCCCAGCCTCTCACAGTCACTCCACAAAATATGCGCATAGAAATAGAAATAGAAACTGTGATTCTCTTTCCATTGCTGAGCCACTACGACCGATTTTAGAGTTCCCCCACCTGCTGAATCCCACTTTAACCCGTCCCTTACTCATTTTCTGTTTAGAGTCGCTCTCTACAATGTAGAGATATTTTAAAATTCTTTTTTTTCTCTGCTCATGTTCTACCAAACTGATTCAAGCTGAGTATATTTATTAGAATTAAAATTTAAAGAAGTAAAGTTTATATTCTCATGTATTAATGCTACTTTAATAATACATTAATATAACACAAGGTTCAACCTTGTGTTAACCCTTTTCTACCAGCACAAAAATAGCTGGTAGAAAAATCCTCCAAGACCTGCCCCCTGGAAAAGCCCCGCCCCGGTAGGAAAGAGGTCCAAGCCCCCCCAGACACCCAGCACTTGCTGACAACAAGTGCTTCAAAAACAGCACTTAGTTCTCCTGCAAACTGAATGTAAATTGATGATTTTGAAGGTAAGTCCTCTTTCTTTCTGTTATTTAAACCAGTTTACAGAAGGATGACAGGATCACATCATATATGCAGTACTGTGCAAAAGTCTTTAGCCAGGTGTAATCGATTTATTAAAACACAGAAATACAGCATATAATGAATGTTTGCAATTCTAAGGAGCTTCAAAGTCAATGATTAGCATGATCACCTTTACTGTTGACAGCCACCCTTGCAGTGAGATCATTTCTGATTCAGTGAAAAGTAGATGAATCAGCTGATGGTTCAGATGCATCTCTCAGGTCCTGTGTGGGGACTTTGCGAGACTTCTGTCTGTTTCTTAAAGACATGAGTTTCAGATGCTATTCAGCTGGTGTAGATAGTGGGGGTTTAGGTCTGAAACATCTTCTTTTGTCCTCCATTCATCCAGCTTCATGAGATAAATTTTTGGTACAAGGACTGAAAAGAAAAACTTTTACAGAGCTTCAGAAAGCCTGGAGGAAAAGCAGTGCTTGTTTAATCAAATGTAATAATACACATTGACCAAAATGTCCCAAAGTAAAGCGATCTCTCTGCTTTCTTATCAAACAGCTTCTGTCATAAAGCTTTGCAGCCAACCTTTACTTCGCCGCCATCTTGTGGCAGCAGCTGGCTACTGTTATTTGCACATGTGCGTTGTGTTTTTCTGTTCAACTATATTTTAAAACAAACTCCTTGAACTGATTAGTGGATTGAAGTAGTATAATAAATATTAGCGTTAGGTAAGTCCCCCATTTCAGTTTATTAAACTTTGATTTTGCTGACATGTCCTGGAGATTTACACTGACAGCAGGTCTGCGTTACATCATTATGTTGGAGAAGCTGATGGAGGTTTAAACTCCCTCCACTACGCTGTTTATTGGACATTAGCTACATTTAAGCACAGTTTTCTCATTTGTCTGAATATTTGAGTTGAATCAGTTTTCAATGTGTATGTTGTACATTTGTTCCCTCTGTGGAGTCCACAGCTTCATGCAGTTTAGCTGACTTTCTTGTGGCGTTGAGGGCAGTTTGAGTGCATTACCGCAGACTGATCTCCTCTGTTATTGTTGTGTTTCCAGTGTGAGTGCATGGAAGGATCTCACAGATCAACATGTGGTCCAGCCACCTCTGCTGCCCCAGCCTCACCTCCAGCTGAGACTCAGAAGAACAAAACAAAGAACGCTTCGTGGTGGCGCATGAAGTCTGAGGATGTTCTGGAGAAGGACTCAGCAGGTCCGAAGCCTCCAGTCTCAGCTGTACCTGATAAAGAAGCCGTGGCAAGGTCAAAATGCAGACAGCTACACTGACCTGGTCCTTTCTTCCCTGAACACCCGCGTTCATCTGCTTAAATAGTCAATTCACCCTGGACTATTCCATTTGGTAGGTAAGGCAAACATTTCAATATTCCAACGTATACTGCTATCTTTCCTAGCAATAAAACTCTGCAGTGTTTTGTCGATACATATTACAACAAATCAATTTCTCTATAAACACACTCTAAAATCAACTTTATTAAATTACAAAGATTCTCCCCCTTCTTCCCCTGGCCTCTTCCTGTGACCTCAGGTTAACCAGGAAGTTATAAATACAGGAAGTAAAACTACATTTCCTCTCTTTGTTCCTAGAACACAGGTACGTAAGGTGAGTTCAAACTAAACCAATTAATAGTTGAAATAAATAACATGTTAACTTAACAAACTTGTCAGAATTGATTTAAACCAAGATGTTATGTTATAAAGTGCAAAACATAAACAAACCTGGGATAGTAGATGTTTGCCTGGTGCAGACTACATATGAGATGGGGCTAAATCAAAACAAGAATGTTAACTAAGGATATGGACAAGTGGTATTCTCACCCACTTTGTCACACTCTCCTCACACTGAGAGTCATTACTGAGGAGCTCTGCAGCCAGCTGCAGCTGTGGAGGTTTCACCCAGAGTGCCAGCTCATCAGGTACAGCGCAGACACCGTCGCTCTTTGGTTTCTCCACCAAATTTGCTGATCAACGTGAAACACAAACTAACTTTGTCTCTTCTTCACTTCTGCTGTTTGCAGTCAGTTTGTGGACATCAAATTGAGCCGCTTCAACAACGACAGCTGGAACAAAAGCTCTGTCCTGACTGCTTTTAAAGACACGGTCGCTGTGTCTCATCCAGAGTTTGACGACGACGATCAGAAAGTAAGCAGCTGTGTTTTTGCACTGCGCAGCACACTCATCTCTGCTATAGTTTGTACATTTGCACCTGAAACTGTGTTTTGTTCTGTGTGTGTCTGTGTGCAGGATGCCCACGAGTTCCTCGTCTGTGCTCTGGACGTGCTCCAGTGTGAGTTCTCTAAGCTGCAGGCAGAAGCAGCTGCCTTGGACAAACCTTCCATCTGTCCAGTTAGAGCTCACATTGGCTTCACGATGTTGAGAATACAGTTGTCTGTAATCCTGGAGTGGTGAGCTCGGACACTATGCTTGACATTTGCTCAGAGAGGACAAAACAACAATAAAGCACACCAGTCTGTGGTTGTGAATGCTTGCAATTAATTGTTAGGAGATGGACTAAGCCCAGATCAAGTATCATGTTTCACATACTTTATACTGTCACAAGGTTGTACAAACCTTTTTGCCAAGATTTAAAACAAATGTTATTATTTATGCATCTACAATGTGCATCTGACTGATGAGTGACGAAACGTTTCTCCCACTGAAAACGCAACGTCCAGATGAACAGAATCAACCTTTTGGGATTTACTATCCTGGATAACTGAGCATGCATCAAGACATATAATGTGCTTAAATTTTTGGATGTGGAAATTATATAGTGTATTTATTTTCATAATCACAATGATACTGACTGAAATACTGACCAGTATTCAGGTTTTTTAATTGTTGTTGTGTCCACACACTTCAGGAGCTGCCACTGGTGTCATTTTACTTGGGCCAGCACAGCTCAGTGTCCCTGACGTTCTGACCAAGAAGCCCTAATGTAGCTACACACACACAAAAACCAAACAACAACAAAAAACCTTATTGCTGATTTAGGTGATTATTTCTTGCACATAAACTTTCTCCACAGCGCTCCATTAAGTGTTAAATAAGTATCCGGATCATGCATCTTTCATGTATGGATATGTGCTGGTTTTCTTCAAGACTGGTAACCAAAGATATCCCGCTCAGGTGCACCTTATGGATGTGTAACATGGTAGACTAATGTGCCTGTGTTAATTCAGGTCATATTATTGTGTGAAGTTGCACTGGGTTGGGAGTGTGTGTGTGTGTGTGTGTGTGTGTGTGTGTGTGTGTGTGTGTGTGTGTGTGTGTGTGTGTGTGTGTGTGTGTGTGTGTGTGTGTGTGTGTGTGTGTGTGTGTGTGTGTGTGTGTCACATTTTTGCTGAGCCAATGGCTGGAATGGGGTTGGACTAATTAGAGGCAGGTGTACTTGATTGCACTGATACACTGGTCTACTTATAGCCCACACTACAAACACTGCTGTGTCATTTTGTCTCTCTGTGCAGGCCAGGGCCTATTATATGCCACAGCCTAAAGGCAGCAGAGTTGCAGAGGCTGGAGTGACCACTGGCTATATGCTTGCAGGGTGGTGGGTCTCAGAGGACAACTTCTAACCCCGTTGAAGGCAACATGTGGAGTGCAACTGACAGTGTGGCATAGCTGGCTCTGGCCTTGGGACTGTGTGTTTTATTTGATTCATAAAGGGACACTGGACTGTTTTATCTTTTATCTCTTGATTATTTGTCAATAAATTATCTTTTAGAATTTTATTGACTGTCATCTTTTGCCCACGGCTGAGACGGTTGGTCAGACCAAGAATTTTTTTTTGGGGGTGTTACAACTGTTCTAAAGTTACATAATTAAAGTTGAAACAATTTCAATGTCAATTAACATACTCAATCGTTAAAGCAAAATATAATGTTTATCATTTTTAGTTTTATTAAAATGAATGTATGTAGACAGACCCAGCACACACTGGAGAGATTATATCTCTTGGCTGGCCTGGGAACACTTTATGTTCCCAGAACTGGATATGTCTAACATATGGTCTGATGGCCTGTCTGGGGCTCTGGGTTAAAATTGGCCTCTTCCTTGATTATGCTTATCATGATTTTTGTTTGTTTGATCTTTTTCATGTGTTAATGATGCATTATCTTGAAAGGATACTTTCATTTCTGTTTATAGATGAGGTTCCACACAGAAACGGAAGAACTGAGGCAGCAAATGCAAAAGAAAGTCTGTGCTTTCTGGAAGGCACTTCTATATGTGGAGCTGTATTTGAAATGGGTCTAGTTTGTTAACAGGAAATCCACCATTACATGGGCAGGAAATGCTATCAGACAAAGAAACAAGACAGATAAGGGAAACAGAATTGCTGATAACATTACAGCTGCTACACATCATGCTAGTTTTCTCACAAGGAGAGAGAACAGCCTCACTGACACAGTTATGTCTCTTACTGATATCTGCAATAAACAAAATTTCAAATAAAACCCTTTTTCCAGAATATACTGCTGCTGCCTTTACAAACTGAAAACTGAGAAACACTACATCATAATAGCAGCAGGCTGGACTTGCATACTGACAAATTCAAGATACAGCTGTTCATATTGCCAAGAAAACTCTCCTCATTTACTGGAGAAAAAGTAAATGTTTCCACTGTTTTCATAATTCCATAATTATACCTGATAATTTCTGAAACTCCTTGAGCTACCTATTCCCTATCTCCATTACTTTTCTTTAGAAACACATGCATGTATACATATATGTCGTTTCTAATTTAAGTTATTATATTATACATTATGTGTTTTCCAGGTGACAAAATGCAGGAACTATGGGCTAAAAAATTCAAGTTCTAAACTCCATCTATATGATCCAATCAGTAACCTCAATTTGAGAATCGGAGTCTAATTAAAACATTTTCTTTTGTAATTCTTCTTCCTAAAGTTGGGCTGCAAGCAAGAACAGTTGCATTTAATTAATTAATAAAATTGGATAAACAAAAACTTCATGTAAAATAAACAAACACAAAGAGCAGAAGCTTTGGGGGAAAAAAAAGAACCCAAATATCTTTAACTGATCCTCTTTGTTTTCATCACCCCGGTGCACACACTTCAGGAGCTGCCACTGGTGTCATTTTACTTGGGCCAGCACAGCTCAGTGTCCCTGATGTTCTGACCAAGAAGCCCTAATGTAGCTACACACGCACAAAAACCAAACAACAACAACAAAAAACCTTATTGCTGATTTAGGTGATTATTTCTTGCACATAAACTTTCTCCACAGCGCTCCATTAAGTGTTAAATAAGTATCCGGATCATGCATCTTTCATGTATGGATATGTGCTGGTTTTCTTCAAGACTGGTAACCAAAGATATCCCGCTCAGGTGCACCTTATGGATGTGTAACATGGTAGACTAATGTGCCTGTGTTAATTCAGGTCATATTATTGTGTGAAGTTGCACTGGGTTGGGAGTGGTTGTGTGTGTGTGTGTGTGTGTGTGTGTGTGTGTGTGTGTGTGTGTGTGTGTGTGTGTGTGTGTGTGTGTGTGTGTGTGTGTGTGTGTGTGTGTGTGTCACATTTTTGCTGAGCCAATGGCTGGAATGGGGTTGGACTAATTAGAGGCAGGTGTACTTGATTGCACTGATACACTGGTCTACTTATAGCCCACACTACAAACACTGCTGTGTCATTTTGTCTCTCTGTGCAGGCCAGGGCCTATTATATGCCACAGCCTAAAGGCAGCAGAGTTGCAGAGGCTGGAGTGACCACTGGCTATATGCTTGCAGGGTGGTGGGTCTCAGAGGACAACTTCTAACCCCGTTGAAGGCAACATGTGGAGTGCAACTGACAGTGTGGCATAGCTGGCTCTGGCCTTGGGACTGTGTGTTTTATTTGATTCATAAAGGGGACACTGGACTGTTTTATCTTTTATCTCTTGATTATTTGTCAATAAATTATCTTTTAGAATTTTATTGACTGTCATCTTTTTGCCCACGGCTGAGACGGTTGGTCAGACCAAGAATTTTTTTTTATTGGGTGTGTTACAACTGTTCTAAAGTTACATAATTAAAGTTGAAACAATTTCAATGTCAATTAACATACTCAATCGTTAAAGCAAAATATAATGTTTATCATTTTTAGTTTTTATTAAAATGAATGTATGTAGACAGACCCAGCACACACTGGAGAGATTATATCTCTTGGCTGGCCTGGGAACACTTTGGCGTTCCCAGAACTGGATATGTCTAACATATGGTCTGATGGCCTGTCTGGGGCTCTGGGTTAAAATTGGCCTCTTCCTTGATTATGCTTATCATGATTTTTGTTTGTTTGATCTTTTTCATGTGTTAATGATGCATTATCTTGAAAGGATACTTTCATTTCTGTTTATAGATGAGGTTCCACACAGAAACGGAAGAACTGAGGCAGCAAATGCAAAAGAAAGTCTGTGCTTTCTGGAAGGCACTTCTATATGTGGAGCTGTATTTGAAATGGGTCTAGTTTGTTAACAGGAAATCCACCATTACATGGGCAGGAAATGCTATCAGACAAAGAAACAAGACAGATAAGGGAAACAGAATTGCTGATAACATTACAGCTGCTACACATCATGCTAGTTTTCTCACAAGGAGAGAGGAACAGCCTCACTGACACAGTTATGTCTCTTACTGATATCTGCAATAAACAAAAATTTCAAATAAAACCCTTTTTTCCAGAATATACTGCTGCTGCCTTTACAAACTGAAAACTGAGAAACACTACATCATAATAGCAGCAGGCTGGACTTGCATACTGACAAATTCAAGATACAGCTGTTCATATTGCCAAGAAAACTCTCCTCATTTACTGGAGAAAAAGTAAATGTTTCCACTGTTTTCATAATTCCATAATTATACCTGATAATTTCTGAAACTCCTTGAGCTACCTATTCCCTATCTCCATTACTTTTCTTTAGAAACACATGCATGTATACATATATGTCGTTTCTAATTTAAGTTATTATATTATACATTATGTGTTTTCCAGGTGACAAAATGCAGGAACTATGGGCTAAAAAATTCAAGTTCTAAACTCCATCTATATGATCCAATCAGTAACCTCAATTTGAGAATCGGAGTCTAATTAAAACATTTTCTTTTGTAATTCTTCTTCCTAAAGTTGGGCTGCAAGCAAGAACAGTTGCATTTAATTAATTAATAAAATTGGATAAACAAAAACTTCATGTAAAATAAACAAACACAAAGAGCAGAAGCTTTGGGGGAAAAAAAAGAACCCAAATATCTTTAACTGATCCTCTTTGTTTTCATCACCCCGGTGCACACACTTCAGGAGCTGCCACTGGTGTCATTTTACTTGGGCCAGCACAGCTCAGTGTCCCTGATGTTCTGACCAAGAAGCCCTAATGTAGCTACACACGCACAAAAACCAAACAACAACAACAAAAAACCTTAACTTATTTAGTTTATGTACAAGAAATAATCACCTTCCTCCACAGCGCTCCATTAAGTGTTAAATAAGTATCCGGATCATGCATCTTTCATGTATGGATATGTGCTGGTTTTCTTCAAGACTGGTAACCAAAGATATCCCGCTCAGGTGCACCTTATGGATGTTCTAAAGTTACATAATTAAAGTTAAAACAATTTCAATGTCAATTAACATACTCAATCGTTAAAGCAAAATATAACGTTTCTCATTTTTAGTTTTTATTTAAATGAATGTGTGTAGACAGACCCAGGACACACTGGAGAGATTATACAGGGAGTGCAGAATTATTAGGCAAATGAGTATTTTGTCCACATCATCCTCTTCATGCATGTTGTCTTACTCCAAGCTGTATAGGCTGGAAAGCCTACTACCAATTAAGCATATTAGGTGATGTGCATCTCTGTAATGAGAAGGGGTGTGGTCTAATGACATCAACACCCTATATCAGGTGTGCATAATTATTAAGCAACCTCCTTTCCTTTGGCAAAATGGGTCAAAAGAAGGACTTGACAGGCTCATAAAAGTCAAAAATAGTGAGATATCTTGCAGAGGGATGCAGCAGTCTTAAAATTGCAAAGCTTCTGAAGCGTGATCATCGAACAATCAAGCGTTTCATTCAAAATAGTCAACAGGGTCGCAAGAAGCGTGTGGAAAAACCAAGGCGCAAAATAACTGCCCATGAACTGAGAAAAGTCAAGCGTGCAGCTGCCAAGATGCCACTTGCCACCAGTTTGGCCATATTTCAGAGCTGCAACATCACTGGAGTGCCCAAAAGCACAAGGTGTGCAATACTCAGAGACATGGCCAAGGTAAGAAAGGCTGAAAGACGACCACCACTGAACAAGACACACAAGCTGAAACGTCAAGACTGGGCCAAGAAATATCTCAAGACTGATTTTTCTAAGGTTTTATGGACTGATGAAATGAGAGTGAGTCTTGATGGGCCAGATGGATGGGCCCGTGGCTGGATTGGTAAAGGGCAGAGAGCTCCAGTCCGACTCAGACGCCAGCAAGGTGGAGGTGGAGTACTGGTTTGGGCTGGTATCATCAAAGATGAGCTTGTGGGGCCTTTTCGGGTTGAGGATGGAGTCAAGCTCAACTCCCAGTCCTACTGCCAGTTTCTGGAAGACACCTTCTTCAAGCAGTGGTACAGGAAGAAGTCTGCATCCTTCAAGAAAAACATGATTTTCATGCAGGACAATGCTCCATCACACGCGTCCAAGTACTCCACAGCGTGGCTGGCAAGAAAGGGTATAAAAGAAGAAAAACTAATGACATGGCCTCCTTGTTCACCTGATCTGAACCCCATTGAGAACCTGTGGTCCATCATCAAATGTGAGATTTACAAGGAGGGAAAACGGTACACCTCTCTGAACAGTGTCTGGGAGGCTGTGGTTGCTGCTGCACGCAATGTTGATGGTGAACAGATCAAAACACTGACAGAATCCATGGATGGCAGGCTTTTGAGTGTCCTTGCAAAGAAAGGTGGCTATATTGGTCGCTGATTTGTTTTTGTTTTGTTTTTGAATGTCAGAAATGTATATTTGTGAATGTGGAGATGTTATATTGGTTTCACTGGTAAAAATAAATAATTGAAATGGGTATATATTTGTTTTTGTTAAGTTGCCTAATAATTATGCACAGTAATAGTCACCTGCACATACAGATATCCCCTAAAATAGCTAAAACTAAAACTACTTCCAAAAACATTCAGCTTTGATATTAATGAGTTTTTGGGTTCATTGAGAACATGGTTGTTGTTCAATAATAAAATTATTCCTCAAAAATACAACTTGCCTAATAATTCTGCACTTCCTGTATCTCTCAGAAATCCTGGGAACACTTTGGCGTTCCCAGAACTGGATATGTCTAACATATGGTCTGATGGCCTGTCTGGGGCTCTGGGTTAAAATTGGCCTCTTCCTTGATTATGCTTATCATGATTTTGTTTGTTTGATCTTTTCATGTGTTAATGATGCATTATCTTGAAAGGATACTTTCATTTCTGTTTATAGATTAGTTTCCACACAGAAACGGAAGAACTGAGGCAGCAAATGCAAAGGAAAGTCTGTGTTTTCTGGAAGGTACTTCTATATGTGGAGCTGTATTTGAAATGGGTCTAGTTTGTTAACAGGAAATCCACCATTACATGGGCAGGAAATGCTATCAGACAAAGAAACAAGACACATAAGGGAAACAGAATTGCTGATAACATTACAGCTGCTACACATCATGCAAGTTTTCTCACAAGGAGAGAGGAACAGCCTCACTGACACAGTTATGTCTCTTACTGATATCTGCAATAAACAAAATTTCAAATAAAACCCTTTTTCCAGAATATACTGCTGCTGCCTTTACAAACTGAAAACTGAGAAACACTACATCATAATAGCAGCAGGCTGGACTTGCATACTGACAAATTCAAGATACAGCTGTTCATATTGCCAAGAAAACTCTCCTCATTTACTGGAGAAAAAGTAAATGTTTCCACTGTTTTCATAATTCCATAATTATACCTGATAATTTCTGAAACTCCTTGAGCTACCTATTCCCTATCTCCATTACTTTTCTTTAGAAACACATGCATGTATACATATATGTCGTTTCTAATTTAAGTTATTATATTATACATTATGTGTTTTCCAGGTGACAAAATGCAGGAACTATGGGCTAAAAAATTCAAGTTCTAAACTCCATCTATATGATCCAATCAGTAACCTCAATTTGAGAATCGGAGTCTAATTAAAACATTTCTTTTGTAATTCTTCTTCCTAAAGTTGGGCTGCAAGCAAGAACAGTTGCATTTAATTAATTAATAAAATTGGATAAACAAAAACTTCATGTAAAATAAACAAACACAAAGAGCAGAAGCTTTGGGGGAAAAAAAAGAACCCAAATATCTTTAACTGATCCTCTTTGTTTTCATCACCCCGGTGCACACACTTCAGGAGCTGCCACTGGTGTCATTTTACTTGGGCCAGCACAGCTCAGTGTCCCTGATGTTCTGACCAAGAAGCCCTAATGTAGCTACACACGCACAAAAAACCAAACAACAACAACAAAAACCTTAACTTATTTAGTTTATGTACAAGAAATAATCACCTTCCTCCACAGCGCTCCATTAAGTGTTAAATAAGTATCCGGATCATGCATCTTTCATGTATGGATATGTGCTGGTTTTCTTCAAGACTGGTAACCAAAGATATCCCGCTCAGGTGCACCTTATGGATGTTCTAAAGTTACATAATTAAAGTTAAAACAATTTCAATGTCAATTAACATACTCAATCGTTAAAGCAAAATATAACGTTTCTCATTTTTAGTTTTTATTTAAATGAATGTGTGTAGACAGACCCAGGACACACTGGAGAGATTATACAGGGAGTGCAGAATTATTAGGCAAATGAGTATTTTGTCCACATCATCCTCTTCATGCATGTTGTCTTACTCCAAGCTGTATAGGCTGGAAAGCCTACTACCAATTAAGCATATTAGGTGATGTGCATCTCTGTAATGAGAAGGGGTGTGGTCTAATGACATCAACACCCTATATCAGGTGTGCATAATTATTAAGCAACCTCCTTTCCTTTGGCAAAATGGGTCAAAAGAAGGACTTGACAGGCTCATAAAAGTCAAAAATAGTGAGATATCTTGCAGAGGATGCAGCAGTCTTAAAATTGCAAAGCTTCTGAAGCGTGATCATCGAACAATCAAGCGTTTCATTCAAAATAGTCAACAGGGTCGCAAGAAGCGTGTGGAAAAACCAAGGCGCAAAATAACTGCCCATGAACTGAGAAAAGTCAAGCGTGCAGCTGCCAAGATGCCACTTGCCACCAGTTTGGCCATATTTCAGAGCTGCAACATCACTGGAGTGCCCAAAAGCACAAGGTGTGCAATACTCAGAGACATGGCCAAGGTAAGAAAGGCTGAAAGACGACCACCACTGAACAAGACACACAAGCTGAAACGTCAAGACTGGGCCAAGAAATATCTCAAGACTGATTTTTCTAAGGTTTTATGGACTGATGAAATGAGAGTGAGTCTTGATGGGCCAGATGGATGGGCCCGTGGCTGGATTGGTAAAGGGCAGAGAGCTCCAGTCCGACTCAGACGCCAGCAAGGTGGAGGTGGAGTACTGGTTTGGGCTGGTATCATCAAAGATGAGCTTGTGGGGCCTTTTCGGGTTGAGGATGGAGTCAAGCTCAACTCCCAGTCCTACTGCCAGTTTCTGGAAGACACCTTCTTCAAGCAGTGGTACAGGAAGAAGTCTGCATCCTTCAAGAAAAACATGATTTTCATGCAGGACAATGCTCCATCACACGCGCGTCCAGTACTCCACAGCGTGGCTGGCAAGAAAGGGTATAAAAGAAGAAAAACTAATGACATGGCCTCCTTGTTCACCTGATCTGAACCCCATTGAGAACCTGTGGTCCATCATCAAATGTGAGATTTACAAGGAGGGAAAACGGTACACCTCTCTGAACAGTGTCTGGGAGGCTGTGGTTGCTGCTGCACGCAATGTTGATGGTGAACAGATCAAAACACTGACAGAATCCATGGATGGCAGGCTTTTGAGTGTCCTTGCAAAGAAAGGTGGCTATATTGGTCGCTGATTTGTTTTTGTTTTGTTTTTGAATGTCAGAAATGTATATTTGTGAATGTGGAGATGTTATATTGGTTTCACTGGTAAAAATAAATAATTGAAATGGGTATATATTTGTTTTTTGTTAAGTTGCCTAATAATTATGCACAGTAATAGTCACCTGCACATACAGATATCCCCCTAAAATAGCTAAAACTAAAAACTACTTCCAAAAACATTCAGCTTTGATATTAATGAGTTTTTTGGGTTCATTGAGAACATGGTTGTTGTTCAATAATAAAATTATTCCTCAAAAATACAACTTGCCTAATAATTCTGCACTTCCTGTATCTCTCAGAAATCCTGGGAACACTTTGGCGTTCCCAGAACTGGATATGTCTAACATATGGTCTGATGGCCTGTCTGGGGCTCTGGGTTAAAATTGGCCTCTTCCTTGATTATGCTTATCATGATTTTTGTTTGTTTGATCTTTTTCATGTGTTAATGATGCATTATCTTGAAAGGATACTTTCATTTCTGTTTATAGATTAGTTTCCACACAGAAACGGAAGAACTGAGGCAGCAAATGCAAAGGAAAGTCTGTGTTTTCTGGAAGGTACTTCTATATGTGGAGCTGTATTTGAAATGGGTCTAGTTTGTTAACAGGAAATCCACCATTACATGGGCAGGAAATGCTATCAGACAAAGAAACAAGACACATAAGGGAAACAGAATTGCTGATAACATTACAGCTGCTACACATCATGCAAGTTTTCTCACAAGGAGAGAGGAACAGCCTCACTGACACAGTTATGTCTCTTACTGATATCTGCAATAAACAAAAATTTCAAATAAAACACTTTTTTTACAACTACAATCTGGGAATTTAATCATATTATTATTTTGTTGTATGTCAGGGTTGTGCCAGATAGGTGTATGTTTGCATGGGATTAATGAAGACTGTCATTTTTAGAAACTCCCACCATGCTGTCAAAGAGCTGATGTTGATGCTTTTAAAGCGTTCATTCAGTTTGATGTTTGAAGCTGATAAATGGTAGGTCTTAAATCACTAGATTATTGCATAGTGCCTGTTCTAGACCTAGCCAGAGCTCATCTAAGAGGGTGTGTTTTAACCATCCAAAGAGGGAGAAAGGGTCTTTTGTCCCTCTTTGGGGGGGAAACTCCAAAGGGTCCTACAAAGGACCCTTTGTCCCTCTTTGGGGGGAAACTCCCACTGGGTTTAAATCTGGGACTCTCCACCATTGACCCTTAGAACTGAAGAAGCTTTTCGGATGAGAGGTGAAACGTCTTCAAGCAACTCAAAGAAGTCCAGACGCTTTTCTTTCCATGATAGCACACTGTTGAAAAGAAATAGTCATTGATGCGACCGTCTGCTTGGTATCATATTTATTAAAGTAATTAGGAGGAACTGTGTGATTGCGCAACAAGAATTTGTCACGCTACTCTTATCTGATTTTTTTTCTGTCTGTGAACAGATAAGTGTGTTTAAAAACAAACAAAGATAACAAAATGAAAATGTACAAAACATAGTACTATTGTATTGTGCACATTAAATTGTGCATCTGATGTCAGTGATATACAGTTTTAATTTAGTTTTTTAGTTTGAAGTTTTAACAGCTTTAATGTCTTTATTCACATTAAAGTGTTTCCACACATAAATCAACAACTGTCAGATTTAATATGATTACTAAAGAGACAAAAATCTCAGTTTAGTGTTTTGTGTTTGCGTTAGACCTGATATAACAAAGACAATGAAAAAGTATGACAAAAAATTTTCTTGTCAGAGTTTATAAGTCAAGTGTACAGTTAGCTTTGATTTTGAGGCAGCACAGTATGAAAGAGAAGTTTTACAGATACAGAACATTTAATACCAGAGACAGACGCTGACTAACATGCTACAGTTCATCTTTATTCTTTTCTAGTTGTGTTAGTGTTGCCATCACACTGCGTAGTTTCTCTTCATTGTCATTGATTTCTGCAGTTGTTGTCTCAAAGTACTTATTCATGTATTCTATGCTGGCTCCCAAGAAAGTCTTTGCGTCATCCATTAAATCCAACACTGGTCTAAGCAGTGATGTAGAAATCAACAATGGCTTCATAACTTCAGTCAAAGGATCCATGAGACGTCCAAAATCATAAAAGATAGCTGGAACGTAGGCTCTGTCTAAATTATTTTCAGCCTGGAAAACAAAATTAACCAAATTAATGTAACAAAATATACAAAAATATGTAACTATGTGCAAAAAGACTTTAATAATGGGAAATTATGTTTGGTTTTAGTTGTTATAGCAATACATATTTTTCTGTTAGCACTCTGTCAATATCCATGTCCACAACATCGCTGACAGACTCACCTTCCTTCTCGCTATTAACTTTTGCAATGTTTCAACGTTTTCCTTCAGTTTCTCCTGCAAAACCAGAAAGAACATCAACAAACATGCGTGTGAAACATGTAACTGTGACAAAGTGAGCATTTTAAAAGTAAAGAGGAAAGCTTAACCATTAATCGGTCTGTCATGATTTAATGGAAAAAGTGCTTAATTAAAAGTTCAATTCTTTATTAAAACAACAACAAAAAAGAAAGTTAACAAACAGTTTACCAGTTCGTCCTTGTTTATCAGTGCACTTGAAAGATGGAGCAGACACAGCAGAGTCAAAATCATAACTAAGCCTTTGGTAGTTGTGACACCACTCATGGCCAACTGTGCTGCTGCCATCAAAGTTTCTGAAACACATTAAAAGTATAAATAAGGATTTGTAAAGAAATGTACAAGTAGAGATGTTGCATGAAAATCTGCCTGCAATATTTTTTCATGGTACAATGTTGCTGTTCTTACCTGCCGGTGACAAAAGAACTGATGAATGCTGACATGAAGGACTGACACACACAAACACGCACACAGAGTGGCCCCTCCTCTATGACACGGCTCAGCTGTGGGTGTGTCAAAGTACTTCTTTCATTTCAATTCCAAAAAGTCCCGTTCTGCTGTGGGTTCATAGGTTCATACTAGCTGTCTGTCATCCTGGTAACCGGGTAAGGCTGGTCACTGTGAAACCTCAAACACCTAGTTAAAAATGTAATAAAGTAAAAATTTGTCAAATACAGACAACTTTTATTTCATTACATAGTGACACGTAAATGGTTTAAAGAAGCTCCACATTTTTAACATTTGTATCTGTGAGTGTATGTTCAGACATTCAGACTGCAGACATTTCTGCATGTCTTGATCACATTAAAAGATCTGCAAAGATCTGTCTTAAAAAGATTGTTGCACATACTTCATATCATTTTAGGTAAAAACATCTTCAGCAAATACAGTTTGAATACTCACTGATACTAATGAGCATTGAGAATCAGAGTAACGTGAAGATCAACAACTGCTTTTCACAGGGACAGTATCAGATATAAGGATAAGGATAACTCTTTTTTTTGTCATCACACAATTTGTACAATAGTACAGCGAAACTGGAAACTGTCCCACGTCAGCACTAAGCAACTAAACACAACACAACACAGGAGAGTATATATTGGATTTTTAAAAAGTGAGAAATGGTATGAGCACAAAAGGTATGACTTAATAAATTAAACAGTGAATATTTATTGCACATTATCTCCCTCCCAAAAGAGTCCAGGGAGGTAGCTAATCAGGTCATCTGTTAGCATTGATTAGGGCTATTGCCCTGTTAAAAAATCTGTCCTTGAATCTGTTTGTCCACGACCTCAGCACCCTGAATCTCCTGCCAGGCTACAGCAGCTTAAGCACCCGGTGTCCTGGGTGTGAGAAATCCTGTAGAACAGCGGTCCCCGACCCCCGGCCCGGTCCGTGAGTTGTTTGGTACCGGGCCACGAGAGTTGAGGCTCGTGAAATTTATGGTTTTCAGGGTTTTAATCGTTTTTTATCATTATTTTTTAATCATTGACTCAGATTCCCTGGGTCTTTTTCTGTGTGTTATAAATAAATCTTGGGGGGGTTTTGGGAGGGGGGGTTGGTACTGTGAAAATATTGCTGGACATAAACCAGGCCGGTGGCACAACAAAGGTTGGGCTGCTGTAGGATGCTGCGTGCCCTATTGGGACAGCGAGACCTGTACAGGTCCTTCTGCAAATTTGTAAAATAATAAAATTATGCATCAGATTTAAGGTCATTTCAGGGACTACATTCAGAACTCATTTTCCTTCTTAACTGTGAAAATAAACAAATATTTAACTTCTTGGTGAAGCATGAAAGAAATAAAGTGATTCCTTACATTTTTGTCTGAAGCAGCTAATACTCATGTGACTTCACAAACACTAAATATGGGCAAATATGAATTTAAACTTCTAATATATAATTCTGGAGGTGACACATTCAAATAACTTGTATTTACAGACAGTTGTTTGAACGGATGCTCTCTGAATCTGCAGTTGTTTGGAAATTGGTCCAAGAGTTTCCCAACTTGTGTAAATCTATATCGTTACTACTTTTTGTGTTTGGTTTTCAGATGCTTAAAATTATTCTTGAATGGCACGTATACACGAATATACACCTAATATACACCTAAGTGTGCTCCTGTTGTCACAAAAACTCATCATAATGTAATGAGTTGTAGATATTTACTTTGTGCCATAAGTGTTCTGTAAGAACTTTTTTTTTTTTTTAATTAAAATAAATCTTTAAAAAAACCTTGTGTAAATCTAAAATTCTCCTTCTTACATCCTTACTGGGTTTCTAGGACTCATAAGATTGTTGTAAGTATTGTCCAATCCAAATACTGTTGTCAAACAAACATTCTTTATGCCGGCAAGGAGAAACTACTACAAGAGCTCAATCATGATCATTAACAATAAATTATAAGACCTTGGCTTTGTCAAGTTAAACCCCATCACAGCATAATGGAATCTCAGCAGTGATTAGAATTTGGACAGGAACCCCCAGATGAAGGTGGAGGTTTGGATGGACTCTGTGATGATGACATAGTGTACTAAAAATTATTTTCTTGAATTAAAACTGGGTTGTTTCACTTAAATCCATGACCTTCAGGATTTCTAATGAAAAGTCATTGTTATTGTTATTGTATCTTTATTTCAGACATATACAGCAAACCAATAGATACAAGTACATGTGCTTGCATTTACATGTACAAATACATATGTGAATACACACACGTATGTGCTCAGACAAAACAACAACAAAAAAGAAAATAAATAAAATAGAGTCTAAATGACATGAAATTACAATTATTAAGTCTGAAATGGAGTAGGAAGAAGTATGTACATACTTACTAATCCCTATCCCATGCACAACATTCTGTTAAATCCCACTATTCATTGTTTAATTGCTTTAAGAGTCTTTGGATTTAATTTTCACCTCAATTCATCCTCTGTACATTTCCTGGTAACATATTTTATCTGGCTTTGTACATATTTTTTTGCAGTTTTATATTTTATAGGATCCATAAACTTCAGAATTTTTAATTTCAAGAACAAATTCAAGAAAAGTTAGGAAGCAAAGAAAGACAGTCATCGTCTCCATTGTAAGTGGGCGGGGGAGGATGCTACAGTTTGTACAAGAAGCATCAGCTCTGATTTATTTTAACTTTAGGGTTTGACGAAGAAGCGCAAGAGAAAATCTTCACATGATACAGTTACATACAAATTACATACAAATATATAATGTTTAAAAATATAATCGAACATTAATGAATTATTGGTCAATATCAGAAAAGCAAAAGACATTCTCTGTTTACCACAACATTGTGCCAAATTAATTTAGTAAAGTTACATATGAATAACTTCATGGAGGACAAGCTCCGTGTCGCACCCAGCTCTCTATTTTTGCAGCAAACTCATCTTCTTGTTTATTATAGTTGTTAAATTCTTCATCATGTGCAAACAGATGTTAACGATTTCCTTCAGTGGTTTGGAATCAGGCAATAATCTCTTCACCATTTCCAGCCGATGAACGTAGTTCTCCAACATTTCCTCAAAACCTGATGTTGCTATTCTGTATATGAATTGTGCCTGAATGAGAAAAATAAAAGTTTTAGCAGAATCACAAAAACAGATCACTAATTATCAGATCAGTAAATGTATGCTGATGTTATTGGAGGTTTTTGTTACTGATGTAATGAATTAAACACTTTCTCAGTCAACGTGTGAGTAACATGGAGAGTGACTGACCCACCTTTACCCTTTGTTCTTCTTTTATTCCTTTGTGCACGGTTTCCTTGAATAGTTTCTGAAAATGAAAGAAGCAGAGCATAGTGAGTGTGACAGCCGGTTGAAAACCACAGCAAAAGAGGAAAATTCTAACAAGAACACATTATTTATGTAAAACTAATTAACAAAGGTAAAGGAAACATTAGAATTTACCAGTGGCTCCTTGTTATTCAGTGAACTTGAGAGATCAAACAGTTTTGTGATTGTTTCCTTTCTATACTTGTTTTCTGCCTGACGGGGGGAACAAAAAAGGCACATTTAAATTAACTAGATTATTCTGCATCCTGTACACTGCAGTTACTATACTTTCAGTTGATCACTATAGGCAGTCCAATATAAAATGCACTCATTAAGTAAATACACACAGCAGATTTTAAAAACTAATTTGGAGCCTGAGTGACCCACCTTCCATCTTTCTGCTTCTTTTATCGCTGTTTTCATCTGCTCAAGCATCTATAGTCCATTGCAAATAAAGAAAAAAATAACAGCAGTTAATGAGCTTGTAACTGTACATGTACACAGAAACATGTAATTGTTGTATCATAAAAGGGAATTCAGCAAGAATGAATTCAACAGTTGTTCTTCGGTATTCAGGGAAGTTGAGACTGAAATGAGGCACAGCAGAGAGAAGATGAGAAATAAGCCTCTGGCACTAGCTGGTCCCCTGGTTCTGGAAAAATCTGCTGCTGCCATCGCTTGTAAAAGTGGAACAAGTGCTCAGTTTGAGAAAAAGTTGATAAAAGAAAGACATTTGGAACAATATATTTTTAAAAATGTAATATACATATATATATATATATATATATACATATATATATATACATATATATATATATATATATATATATATATATATATATATATATATATATATATATATATATATATATATATATATATATATATATATATATATATATATATATATATATATATATATATATATATATATATATATTTACCTGCTGTATGAATCTAGGAAAAGCTGCAGTACCGTACAGGCAAAGACTGAAAACATAATGAGATAACATGCTGCAAATGCTTTATATACGATGTGACTTAACTCAGCCCACGTCTCACGTGTGAGCAGTCCTTTCACTTTTGTTTTCAACAAAGCTTTTGTGTTTGTCTCGTCTGCTTTATAGGAATAGAAGCCCATCAGTTATTGTTAGAACATACCAGGACAAAACACGTTTTTCCATTGAGCTTTTATAGGATGACACTTCATAATACTTATCATAAATGGATTGTGAAATGTTTTATATATTTTTATTAGTGTTTAATAAGTACTAGAAAAGTTTGGATTATATTTACTTATTTGAGTCATTTCCTTTAATTAAAAAATTAAATTCAGTGTAACTCTTAACTTGCTATACTAGTTACATACTTTTAATTCTTTCAGTTTTGGGGAAGAAATAAAGTAATATATACTATGTTTTTATAAAGCATAGAAGATGTAGAAAGAGTAAAAAAGATTTTTAAAAAAAAGCACACACAGAGCAGTCAGTGTGATATAATTTATTTAATATAGGACAAGTATTCAGGGCTAGCCTTCATTGTTGTTGTTGAGTATTCAAAGTTAAATAGAAGATCTATATTAACCAAAAAGACACAAATAAAAGGGAACACATTAAGATAACAATATGTGAACACAAGTTTCTTTTTTGTTTTTTATCAAAAGTTAGTAGAAACTACTTTTTTCTAAGTTTGAGTTTAATAACACCACGATTATCAGTCTGTTATGCAAAATGCAATAAAAGCTGCTTCCCAGTGAGAACAGCATAAACAACATACAGCTGTCATTTCTCTTACAGAAAACCATCATATTTAATGATGAGATGTATCATTATTTTATGATTTATTTTGTATTATTATTTATTATATAGAAACTTTTAAAGTTTATTTGGTTGAGTTTTAGGATGATTTTCATGTTTTCCTCTTTTATTTCCCCATTTTCACCATTTTTCTTCTTCCTCTCTGTCTGATGGGATGATGGTTCTCTTGTAAAAGCGTCTCAAACTATTTACTACGTCCATCATTGCAGGAAAATCCTCAAAAACTGATGATGTCCGTATTAGTTCTTCAAAAGCTTGAAGAAACTGTAGTTTTTCATCAAGTTCACTTGCTTGTTTCTTCTTGTATTCTGCCTGAAGAAGAAAATAACATTTATTTTTAGCAAAAGTCAAATTTACTTCTACAGTCAGACTGATTTGCAGTTCTCTTAGTGTGCACGGATATGACTCATACGCAGCTGTTTTTTCCTGCATGACCAAATTTGACTGAGAACATGAAACTGACTGATCCGCCTTCCTTCTGGCTGCTTTTGCTTTTTCTGATTTTCTAAATTGTTCTAAGAAACTTTTCAGAATTTTTTGAAATGTGCAAAACCAGGATGCGTCAGTTGCTTAAGCACTACATATTAACAACTCTGCATAGAGAGAAAAACACCCAAACTGTGATACGCTTATAATGACTTACATAGTAACTGTAGTTTTACATTTGCAAATAAATGTTTCATAGAAGTACCTTCAGCAACAGTTAATTCAGCAGTGACTTTGTTCTTACTTTCATCAGTGAATTTGTGACATAAACCAGGGACAGCAGAAAGATGAGGATTAAAACGTTGGTGTTTCTGACACCAGCCAGTCCTCTGCTCCTGAACGCTGCTGCTGCCATCACTGTGGAAATAAAAACAGCCTTTGAGCTTAAGAGAAAATAAAAGAAATGAATAAATAAAGAATCAAATCTATGTTTCCTCTTGTTATGTTAATAATATATTTTTTGTTTGAAATCTTACATATAAACCATCCTATGGTGCAGTTTTGCTGATCTTACCTGCCTGGTGAAGGGACAAACAGCTGTTTCACAGACATAAAACACAAGGGAATCACATGCTACAAATACTTAATGTTCTCCTGATGTGACTTCCCACTGATCTGTGAGCTGCTCTTTCACTTTTATCTCACAGTAGTGATATGATCTATGTGGCGGGGGTGTGGTCTCCGGCCTGCTGCAGCAGAGGGGTGTTACAGTGAGCTCTCGGGGTGGTGTGGCTGAGAGGGCGGGTGTGACTGCTTAAGGTGATCATCTTCTTCTCTGTATTTTTAGGTGGGCAGTTTTAGTGTCGGATGAGCGGTGTTGATCCAGTGGGGGTGCAGTGATTTCTGTGAAATGTGATGTGTGTGTGAATGATAAAAACACACACACACATGTGATTACAGCCACAGGACTTGAGCTGTGAAAGAATAAACTGCCTCAGAACAAACATCAAGCTTCTTCTTCTATACTCTGGGACAATTTGGCCTTAAGTGGTGTTCTGGCCGACACACCGGGGTGACCGTAGTGCTAAAGAGTGAATCAGCGCCACAACCATGTGTATTCCTGATATCTCCACTACAATGGGAGAATGAGAAAGAGGTGGAAACACAGCTGGAACAAATCTGATTAATTAAATGGGGCAAGCAAAACTAAACATAGCACACTACCAAAATAAAACCGGGAACAGAAACAGAAAAACTAAATGAAAAAAGTCCAAACTCAAAACCCTGGGACAGCAACCCTGGTACCAAGACAGTTATAGAATTTACATTTTTGGCAGTGAGCAAACACTGGACAACAATCAGCCAGCTGTTTACTTTCTTGTAAAGAAACTCTGTATTAACAGGAAGAAAAGAGGAAAATACAATTATTGATTACATTGCAAGTGATACAGCTTGGAGCATGAGAAACTGTTGTCTTTCTTGTTTCACTCTGAAAATGCTTTTTGATATGACATTTATAAGAACAAGGCTTTGTAAATTTGATGTTTCATGGCCGTTGTATTCATTGTATTCATTTATTCCTGTGTAAATAAATCTGTAAAACGGCGACTATAGGACGGTCCCTTCATGGTTTTTTGATGAATGTTAAATCTTTTCACCACAATACAAAGTGAGAAGTGAAGCCTAGTTTTTTTTGCACTTTAAAGGTCTTTGAACTAAAATATAAAAATTATACAAACTATAAAGTAAATTTTCAGTGTAATTCGATTTTAAATCAGCTCCTGTTTTTGTTTCATAATTAATTCTAAATTGTAACATGTTACATTTCATTCTAACAGACTTATGTAATTTGTCTCATTTTAAGGGGATTATTACTTTCTTTAATATTGTATTTTATATGCTGATTGTTTTTTTGTTTGTTTCACATCTGTTGCCAGTTGTTTATGTTACCACAACTGAAATTATTTCTTCTTCTCCACCCGTTTATTCAGCTCAGGATTTTCTTTCCACTTCTTGACTTTATCAACTTTCGAATATCAACTCCTTCATAGTTTTCTTAAATTAGAAATATTTCTCAGTCACCTTACAGTCATGGGATCTCAGGCAACAGGCACATTATATAAGTACTACTTCTATTCTCCTGAAAATATTCGTGAAGACAAAAAAAAGATCTATTAATCTATTTGGATTTGTTTTTTTAAATTAAATATTTCTGTTCTAATAGTTTTGTGGATACAAAATAATACGACAGGAGTTGAAGGAAAGTAACACATTTACTCTCATTTGGGGCGACTGAGGATGGATCAGATGAGTTTGCCACCTACCTTGTGTCCTCATACCTGGTGGTAATGGACAGCATGTTGCCTTATCAGTACTGGGGTCTTTTGTTTGATGGTTCCACAGTGCCTCCCTCTGGCCGTGATGAAGTACTACACCCCTCTGCTCTTTCTATTACAGGGAATGTCTAGAAAGCACAAACCTTTAATAATCACAGCTGAGATCATAAAGTGTAGTTATCCTTCCTTCCTTTCCTTCTTCCTTCCTCTTAAGCACTTAAGGGTTGCTGGAGATGGCTTGAAGACTATCCCAGCTTTCACAAGGTAAAACTCAGGGTACACACTTGACAGTTCACCACTCATGATCACATTGACAATAGATGATTGTAATTCCCAAAAGAATCACCAATTAACCTAAAAAAGCAAGTTGTTGGACTGTGAGAGGGAGCCGGAGCACCCTCAGAGAACACAACATGCAAACAGCAGCCAGCAGATTCACATGCACGACCTTCTTGCTGTGAGGCAACAGTACCAACCACTGCACCACCGTGCTGACCTTAGAGTGCAGTTGTATGGTGGAAAATGTTACTGTGGATGCTTTAGATTATATTACATACAGAAAAAAGTACTGGTTTATTATTTTAGTGGGCAAAAGAGTCAAGATTGGATCTAAAGGATGTAAATGGACAAGCACAGTGCATTTCTACTCAGTCTGAACACTCGACACAGCTTCATTCACCCAGCTGTACACACATGATTAGGGGAAACTCAACGTTCAGTATCTTCATTTTTTCATAAAATACTTTCTCTGTATCTCTGCTCTGTTTGTTTTTGACTTGAAACACTAAATAAAAGTTTTACTACACATCTGTCTCTATTGTTTAATCAGCAGCTGTAATACTAAACTGTCCAAAATGTAAAAGTCTACATTTAGTAGATTTAGAGACATTTATTTCACCACTTTTAGTTAATGATACTTTATAAACCTATTCTGCTGTTTAACAAAGACAGTATCATCATGTTTAAAGCACTTTTCAATCTGACAGCAGCACTCAGTTCTCCTGCACATGTGTGATCTTGGAGTGAACTGAAGGTTCAGATGCATCTCTCAGGTCCTGTGTGGAGACTTTGCTGGACTTTGTCTGTCTGTTAAAGATGTGATTTACAGATGCTATTCAGCTGGTGTAGATAGTGGGGGTTTAGGTCTAAAACATCGTCTTTTGTCCTCCATTCATCCAGTTTCATGAGATAAAGTTTTGGTATAAGGACTGGACTGAAAAAGACTGAAAAGAGAAACTTTGAAAGAATTTTAGAAGCCTGGAGGAAAAGCAGTGCTTGTTTAATCAAATGTAAAAATACACATTGTTTAAATATCCCAAAGTAAAGAGATCTCTCTGTGAACCTTTAATTCGTCACCCTCTTGTGGCAGCAGCTGGCTACTGTTACTTGCACATGTGCATTGTGGTTTTTTATTACGTTATAATTTAATACAAAACCCTTTAATTAAATTAGTGAGTTGAAGTAATATATGAAATATTAGTGTTAAGTAAGTCCCAGAGTTCAGTTTTTTATAAATACAGTGTACTGTATTTATTCTTATTCTTATTTTATTCTAATTTTTGCTTCATAACTTTTGCACTGTCCACTTCCTGCTGTGACAAAACAAATTTCCCACGTGTGGGACTAATAAAGGTTATCTTATCTTATCTTATTGGACATTAGTTACATTTAATAAGAAGATATGAGATCCAAATATATGCTTATGTCAACACATGTTCATTTTGATGAAGTTTACTGAACAAATTTGAATCATCACAACAACCAAAATGTTAGCAACACATCATAAAGTTTATTATTCTAACTATGGTAACCATGTTGTCCAGAATCGTAACATCGCACCCATTTAGAATCTTACCACCACTTTGAGCCTTTGATCCTTAAACCCATAAATAGGGGTGAGAAGCAACAACTTTTAGTCTGTTATTTGCAGCATTTATGTTCGCAGCCTTCGACTGTTCGTGACACAGATTTAGAGTCTTACCACCAACGTGATCATTTGATCCTAAAACCGACAAATAACAGTGAGAAATAACGACTTTTAGTCCATTACTGGCAGCATTTCTGTTTGCAGCCCTCAACTGTTCACCATTTAGAAACATTTGGATCCTGACTACAGACTCCAACATGTCTCAAGGTGAAGAACCAAAAAGTCAAGAGGTTGACCCCGGCGCTCTTCCCTGGGATGAACCAGAAGACCCTTACCTCTCCTCTCTTCCCTGGGCTGAGCAAGTTGAATTAGAGGAGAAGCGCTTGGCAGAAATGGAGAATGAAAATCTTCTTAACAGAGAGAAGATTGTCTTATTGATTGAGGAAAATGAGAGACAGAGCGCTCAATTACAAAAAATGTCCTACCTGCTCCAAGAAAAGGAGAGTATTATTGATGAAAAACAGTGGGATATCAAAGACATGGAGGAAAGGAACCAAGAGCTCCAAGGAAAGCTGGATGAAGCTATAGAAAAAATGAAAGAAATCCTCCAGGAGAAGAAACAACAGGACATGAGAGAAAGACAGATGCATGATCAACTTGAAAAGATGGAGATGAAATACAGAGTGGTAAAAGCAAGGGATGATAAAAATCAGGAAACAAATAAAGAGGTTCTTCAAGAGAAAAGGCAGCAGCAGATCAAACAAAGGCGAATGGGCATGAGCTTAAGGACATCAAGAAACAAACTGACGAGCTGCAAGTAAAGCTTGATGAAGCTCTGCAAATAAATGAAGCGATCCTCGAAGAGAAAAACCAACAGGACATAAAGAAGCAAGACATGGAGAGGCACATGGAGGGAAAAGACAGGATGCTGCAGGCAAGGCTTAAAGAAACAATGCACAAATATGATGAGTTGCTGCAAGAGAAAAAGCAACAGGAGATGAAACAAAAAGAATTAGATTGCAAGATTCAGAACATGGAGATAGACAATGAAGGCTTGCGAGTAAAGCTCGATGATGCTTTACAAAAAAATACAGAAATCCTTGAAGTGAAAGAAGAACTGGTCATAAACCAGGGAGAAATGCAATGCCAGCTCCAAGGCATGGAAGAAAAATACAGAGCACTGCAGGCAATGCATTATGAAACACAGAACAAATATGAAGAGCTGTGTCAAGAAAAAGAACAACAGGACATAAAGCAGAACGAAGAAAAACTTCTTCTTGTCCAAGACTTTGAGAAGACAAAGCAAAAGCTGCAAGAACTTGGCAACAAAATTAAGCACACAACAGCTGAACTGGAAGGAGAAAAGGAGAAAGTGCAAAAACAGGAGGCAACAGCTAAAGAACTCAAAGAAAGGCTCAAAGAAGAACAAGCCAAATCAGAAGAAGTGGAAAAAATATGCAACAAACTTAAGAAGCAAAATACAGAAACAGTGGACGAGTTGAGATCCCTCATACTAGAGAAGAAAGTGCTTGTGGAAAAGCAACTCAAGAAGAAGAAAAAGTGCTTCCGCTTCTTCCTCCATGAGGGCCACTCCTGCCTCATCTTCCTCCACCTCTGTTCCAGCTTAATTTTCCTTCTCCTCTCCCTCCCTCTCTCCCCAATAATTTCATAATAAACAAAATTGACTGCATTTTAAATGTGTCTGATCAGTGTCTTCATTCAAGAATGAATTGTCTTTGTCACAGAGTCATGTGTATTTTGTCTTTTCCTCGGGCTGGTGATCCTCGCGGACGTTCAGCCCTGGAGTCCAGATTATTAGTGTTTTAATCACATTTAGTGTTACATTTTAGATCACCACAATAGGATATCCACAATTTAGGATTCAGGCATTTGTTTTAGTTTGATATCGTAATCATTCTATGATTGAGTCGTTAACAGAACCAGCAGTTAGCAGCAATAACTTCAAATCAATGACATTTGCAAGCATTCCTTTATAAACAGCATTTCAGTCAGGTTGAGGTCTGGACTTCCATGATGTAGATTTGCTGCTGTGCTTGGGGTCATTATCCTGTTGCATGGCCTAATTTAGAAGAAGCTTTATCTGTCGGACAGACAGCCTCACATTTGACTCTAAAACACTTTGGCATACAGAGGAGTTCGTTGACTGCAAGGTGCTTTATTGCTTGTGTCTGCAGAAGAAGCTCAAATCACCACACTTGAACCAGCATATTTGACAGTGGGTTTGAGATGTTTAAGGGTTTGAGTGTCTGAAATACTGACATGTGAACGCCAGAATATAATGGTGAGATTTTAGTGCTGGTTAGATTGCATACACACTGCACATTATAAGGTTTTACAATTTTGCATCTGTGACCATTCAAACACCAGACAGTACTGAATGTTTCTTCTTTCTTTGTGCAACTTTACAATCATAATGTCCATTTTTTGGGTTTTCGGGGATTTTTAGGGAAAGAAGGGAAGTTTTTTTTTTTTTTTTTTTTAACCTGTCCCGTTTGGTTCTTTTGCCATCAGAATTATTGTCTAAAGGCGAAGAAAGATGCCCAACGGATTTACTTTACCAAATGGACCATCCCAGCCTTGCCGTAATGGTCCATTTGATTCACCTTTATTGTTTATTTTATTTTCACTTGCTGAATACGGGACAGACTTGACTGGTGGAAAGAAAAGGGAGAAAGAAAGAGGAAAGAAAAACAGCTGAGAAGAGGGACGGGGAGAAGGGCAAAACAAAAACCAACAGAATAAGCAGACAAAAAATACATATATCGATCACCTGGATCACCTGTTAAGAAAAAAAAGAAAGCAAGCAGAAGAAAACGAGAGTAATAAACAACATCACAATGATATATGGGAATATGACAGTAAATACTAAATATTAAACATTATTGTGCAGCACGTGAGATCGACAGCGCACAGTGTGCTTTGAGGTAGGAGCCAAAAGGGTGTAGTTTGTGTGTGTGATCACCCGTGTGTACACCTGTGAGCATGAACGCTTTGTTTTTAAAAGGTTCCTTCATGTAATGATCTGCTAGAGGGTGTGGGGGGCCACTGCCCCATCCTCCAGGGCATGAAGCAGGTATGGAGGAGATCAAAACTCCAGACATCCAGAGGCCCCCAGAACACAAGAGACCAAGGAAGACCAACAGAGGGCAGCCGCACTGCTATCCCAGAAAGAGCTGAGGAGAGTCCCAGATGAGGGGTCACTCAGCAGCCGCGGGAGCAGAAGCCGGGGTTGCAGTGACGTGCCCGTGAGCTCCGCCGGCAGCCAGCTGTGCCTGAGTGACCGAGCCCCGGGCCGAGGGCCGAGGCACCCCATCCCAGTGGCCCGAGCGAGCCCCAGGCTCCAGGCCCCGATAAGCAGCCGCCAAGGAGTGAGCCGGTGGGTACCTGGGCGCCACCCCGGACACAAAGAACCACCAACGCACCGATGTCTGAGGGCGTCTGCCACCGGCAGGGGAAGTGGTGGGGAGATGGGCCTCAAACCTTGGAGGGCCTGAGATGTCCCCAGAGAGGTGGCGTCTGATAACCAACCTGACATATAGACACAGACAAACAGGCACACACAGATACAAACATCTATTCCCACCCTCATGCTCTCATATGCAATTACTCAACACTCACCCAACGTGGAGACGGACATAAAGAGACGCTGTACACACAATCACACTCCCCAAGCGTACTCTAAGCCCCGGGTCTAGGTACCCTTGCCCCTGGAGGGGGAAACTGCGCCCAGACCCAGGTGATGTTACCCTTTTCCCTGCGGTGGGGAGAAGCAGACTGCCCCGACTCCGCAGCAGCAGGGAGGCCCCACATTCCAGACCCCAGTCGGACGGCCAACTCCTCCTCCTAGCCCCCCCCCGTTTTATTTTTAATGATCAGTGTCAGTGATTAATCACTACAGTGGGATAAATAAACTTGTCATGTTTTCACAGATTTATTTTGATGTTACATCATATTTGTAAGAGGAACATTCATTAGGTTTAAACAAAATCATACAAAAGAATTGTAACGCTTGCATATTGTTAACCTAGAAGCACTTTTAGTCTTTGTTAGGTTTATCGAAAAAGAATTTGGCAAACACCCTTTTTTGAATGTCATGCTCTTGCAGGCTGCAGTAACATTTGAGTTTCGTAAGTGCAAAGGTCCATTCAAACAGGTGGTGACATTACAATCCTTGGTTTATGTACATTTTGGAGCTTGTCAACATTCAGCATTTCCAAAAGCAGAATGAAAGTTTGAAAAAAAAATTCAGTAAGCTTGAAGATATATTTACATGTACATTTATTTTCCTTCCTTGTGGTCATACAAATTCTGCCTCTGATGCTTCTGACTTCAGATGTTAGTAAAAAAAATATTGTTAACTGGGCAAAACAGTTTTTCTTTTAAACATGTCAGGAGGTTTATTTTCCCTGACATCATCTAAACACAGCTCCTTTGCAATACTGATAAAGTTTCTCTGTAGTTTGCCACATTATATTACAGCAGATCTAGAAGTTGTATCTAAATGGTGATTCTCCATTAATGAATTTGTATAAGGTCAAGTCCTGGATATTTTACTAACTGTAACAACAAACCACTGCTTCCTACTCTATGCATTATAATCTACAGCATCTACAAAGACACCTTCCAACAAACGGCTACACTCTATGATCTCAGCTATGATAATTAAAGGTTTGTGCTTTCTAGACATTCCTGTAATGGAAAGAGCAGAGGGTGTGGTACTTCATCACGGCCAGAAGGAGGCACTGTGTAACCATCAAACAAAAGACCCCAGTGTTGATAAGGCAAGGTACTGTACGTTACCACAGGGTATGAGGATACAGGTAGGTGGCAAAATCATTCAATCCATCATCAGTCACCGCAAATCAGAATAAATTTGTTACGTTCATTCAGGTCCTGATGTATTTTTATAGCTGCATAAAACTACTAAGAGAAAGATATTAAACAAAAAAGATAAATCCAGATAGATTCAATTAAATGTCTCTTTTTTTTACCCGTCATGAACTTCAGTGGTATTTTTAAGAGAATAGTAGTAGTAGTTATGAAAGGGTAGTACTTCAGAAAGTCTGAGGATCCATGAGTGCAAGGCCATTCAGAAATAGTCACAATATATCTTGACCCAGCTCTAATTTGTGAGTGAAATCTATGAAGGTGTGGATATTTAACAGTTCATAAGGTCCTTTCTCTTTTTTTTTCCTTCTTGAATTTGTCTTTCAAGTGGAAGACATTTGATTTCAGACGGGACGATAAGGCACAGCCCCTCACAAGCTCAGGTCGATGATGATGTGCTCAAAGATCTGCGTGTTTCCCTTGAAGCTCGAGGAAAAAAAAGTCCCCCTGCGGTCGGTAGATACCACGGTGAAAGAGCGTGGGGCTTGGATGTACACCTCCTTAAAGCGGTCAAAGATTTTGTTGTCCTCATCCCACAGGTAGATCTGTGAGAAGGTGTAGTCGCTTCCCAGAGCCAGATAGTAACGTTCCTTGAAAGAGAACGGCTGGAGAATCATGGAGCCTCGAGAGGGCAAAGCTTGGATCTCAGCAAACTGTTTGGTGCCCCAACGCAGAACTTTGGAATCACCGATATACCGCGTCATAGCCAGGTAGAGCTCCTCCTTGATCCGGAAGTGTTTCACAACCACTACATCCTCCATGTTGGGGATCTCACCCTGCAGGATGAACTTCTGGTTGCTCCGGCTCCACTGGTAGATCACTGGAACCTGTGAGCGGCTCGCTAGAATAAGGTGAGCTTTCCCATCCAAGTCCAGAAACTCTACATCCGTGTCGCGGTACCACTCGTGCAGTGACTGGTACGCAATAAACGCCATTATCATTCCACTTGTAGAGGGTGGAGAGGCCAGCTTTTGAGCTGTCAGCAATCACAAAGAACCAATCAGAGCCAATCTGGAAGGCCTCAATATCATTGGGCTTAGAGATCTTGGACACTTCGATATCCTGGAACTTATTGAACCTGCTTTGGTCATCATCAAACTTGTAAATGTGGGAACCACCAAACAGCTGAGCCACAATGACAAACACCTCATTTTCGATGATGACAGATTTGCACCCCACAATGGACTGACCTAAAGGGCAGAGAAACACATGAATCGCGTGAGAATGAAACTGGGAGCATTCTGGGAGTGTTTGTTAGCCTAATGTGTGATTTAGACTTCCTAACTTACAGTGTCACTGGAAACTCCCTTTAACCCTTCACCCAACCTTCCACGTAACCTGACATGCACCTCCTGCCCACATAGCAAAATTGGTATGGCCCAGATCTGGCCAACACAATGTGCTTACACATGGCCCACATACCGCAAAGACTGACGGCCCTTTGGTGGCCTAGATCAGGTTTGCCAGAGGAGGCCCAGACATGGGCCAGCACAAGGCCAGTTGCAGACACACTGGTGGTCCTGTGCTAGCCCATCTCTGGCACCAAAGGACCGTCATTCTTTGCGGTGTGTGGGCCATGTGTAAGTTGTGTGCAGCCACGGGCAGTCACAGACACACAGCTGACCCTGTGCTGGCCCAGCCATGTAATAACAACATGTGCCGGAACATAAATAGTGCAAAAGTAACATTACGAACCTCTGTTCAGACAGTGAATGAACTGATTCTTTTACAGCACATTTCCTTTCCCAAAGTCATACCTGAATTTGAAACGTTGGCTACCATAGCAGTATAGTATATCAACATGGCACTTGGGTCTTCCAACTAAAATAGCAAAATAGGAACATAAACAGTGCCATCATTGCCAGACCTGGCCCACATCTGGTTGACATATACCCTGCCATGACACCAGTCAGTCAGAAGTGCCAGCTTGATGCCGGATCAGGGGAAGACCTGTTTTCTATGAGCCTGGGCCACATGACCCAAACCACAATCGAGCAAGATATGGCATGCCATCACATAGACAGTGCCATCTATACCAGGCCTGGCCCATATCTGGATGGCATACGTCTTATCATGCCAGAAGTCAGCCAGCAGTGCCGGCTTGATACCAGATCTGGGCCAGACCTGCTTGCTATGTGGGTTAGAGATGTAACTACACGTTGGGTCGACACAGCCTGCAAGGACTTAAATGGTTAGAAGGTTGCGCTGCAGGATCAAGAGGGGTTTCCAGTTATCTCGTAAGTTAGGACACATTTCCTGCAAAAGTCGAAATCAAAATTTACCTGTGATGTTATCATAAGTCCTGAAGTTCATTTCTATGTGGTCCCACTGGAAAATCATACAGCTCTCTGTGCTGGGAGCAGAAATGGCCACGTAGACATCATTCTTATAGCTGAATGTGTCAACAGACAACGATTCTGAGGCAACAGACTGATGAAGGATGAAATCTGTGGAAAGGAACATCGGGAAATGTATTTTTCACAAACCAGCAAAGCCACGTTAAATGAATAACCTCTACACAACTTAGAAAGACTGTGCTGAGTTCTCTGATCCTGATCTCAGCTGGACATGAGAGAAGGGCAGCTGGCTCAGGTGTTTCTCACCTGTGGAGACACACTCATTCTGCAGGCTGGTCATATCATTGAGGCGCTTGCCCTTCATGTCCTCTGGTCCAGCACACACAACATCCGACACTGTGGCATTGGTGTTCTTTAACCACGTCATAAGCCACTTGGCTCTGCAGTCACATTCAAAGGCATTGCCTCGCAGGTCCCTGCAGAAAGGGAATATTGTGTTTCATGGCTGAATTGGGAGAAAGACAGACTGCAAGAATTACTCAGTACGCTATTTGCCTATTTAACTATGTACAAACTTACAGCTCTATAAGGGAGTCAAGGTCAATGAAGAGGTCCCTGGGCAAGGCTTTAATGTTATTGTTTGCCAAAGACCTGGAAACAAATGCAGTTGATTATGAAAAAGAGACATCATTAAATCATGTATAACAGATAACAGTTGTATTTTCAGTCACTGGAACATACAAGTGAGTCAGGTCCCTGAGTCCTCTGAAGGCATATTTGGATGTAGTCTCTAGTTTGTTACTCTCAATGAATCTGTGGATCAACAAGAAGAAAAAGAAAAGTATATTTTTTGATCAATTTCAACATTTTGCCAGCTAGTAAACCAAATGGTAAATGGACTGGTTCTTGTACAGCACTTTTCTATTTTGCCTGAGCACTCGAAATCCTTGAAACCTGTCTAATTCAGATCAGGACCTCAAAGCACCAGCAGCCCAGATCAGCTGATCACAGCCTGGACACAAAGAAAATTTACTGAAGCTTTGAATAGAAATTGCGATTTTTAACCTCTTGTTGAGCCACTACAACCAATTTTAGAGTTCCCCCACCTGCTGAGTCCCACTTTAACCCGTTCCTTACTCATTTTCTGTTTAGAGTCGCTCTCTACAATGTAGAGATATTTTAAAATCTTTCGTCTTTTTCTCTGCTCATGTTCTACCAAACTGATTCAAGCTGAGTATATTTATGAGAATTAAAATTTAAAGAAGTAAAGGTCATTTTCTTATGTATTAATGTTACTTTAATGATACATTAATATAGCACAAGGTTCAATTAGCTTTGCACAAAAATAGCTGGTAGAAAAAATCCCTTTAATGGGACCACAGAGGAAATATTTGCTGGAGCACACCTCGTGTCCCCAGAATCCTTACTTTGTCCATGTGAATTTTAAACAATCAAATCTTGTGAAAATGGCCACAACTTGTATATTTAACACAGACATAATAGGGGAGACCGGGGATAATTTCTCCAATCAGGGCTAAGTTTCAAATGATGTGACTCATCCTGTGCATGCCCAATTCAGTTCTGCTATCACATGTGAAAAATCAGCACATTTTGTCAAACACAGACAATATAACACGAAAAAAAAGTAATTTGTATGCCAAAAGTAAGTTTTTCTACTTTATTTCAATTTCTAATAGCATTATCTGCTTTGCAGTCAAGTGGAGCGTGCGTCTGTCCTCTCAGTAAGTGAGTGAGACAGCGGTGAGGACGGCTGTGCGAGTGCATCGCAAAAACACAGAAATATGCCTGACACCTGTAAACAAAGCAGTACCTGGCTGCAGTTTAAAGACCTTTTTGTCTCTGTCTTGGTCTTGGTCTTGTCTTGTCTTGTCTTGGTCTCGATACCCTCTAATCTTGGTATTGTCTTGATCTTGGTTTAGGCGGTCTTGACTAAAAGTCTACAACTTTATTACCTTCATTTTCTTCCAAAGCAGTTTTTGAAACATCTTTGTGAACTGACTAATGCTTGAACATTGCTGTAGGTCCACAGGAAAACTGTTCCACAGTTTTACCTCATAAATGGTAAAACAAAAGGTTTTAACCCTTGTCCGTGCTTTAAGAGTCTTCATCAATGTTCCTCTAAGCTGCGCACGTGCGCAATTGCGCACTGCTGGCACGGTCTCTGCGCACAGAAAATCTGCGTTGCGCACAAAAAAATCTAACCTGAATTGAAATTAAAATTAAAACTTTAACAATTCTGTTTTGCAGTGTTAGTCAGTAAGTGACTGGCTGCTCCTGTATGGGATTAGAACGATGCCACCTTATCCTATAGTCCAGCCAATAATGCGATTCACATTCGTATACACGCAGCCAATCAACGTTGTTGACACGCTATGACAGCGTCCTATGTGCCGACACCGGTGTTTTAGCTAGCAAAGGGGCGTGGCTGATGTGCAGTGAAGCCACGTTAATGACAACGCGTACAACCATTGGAGATGTGAGCAGGACAGACGGAACAATTGACGGGAAAAGTGTGGACTTTATACCAGTTTTTAAATTGTGTTGATGGGCCACGTAAAACCAGAGTTATGATAAAAATATCTGCAATGTTTGGTTTTCTTCCTGAATACTATCGTTGTTTATATTTACTGTGGGAAGAAACGGTAAAAACGGCGTTTTACAAGGAAAACGCTCGAAAGCACTCTCTGCCTGTGAGCAAAAACAAAACCAATTAAAGCTGCAAGCAGCGATATGAGGGCCCTCGCACCCCGGCGCGTCGAGCCACGCCCAACACGTACAACCAGCGCTTCCGATCTGATGTCACATTGATGGAATTCATGCATTTAACCACCAGCTAAAATTTCATCTCATTCAACCATTATTATAGTCGTCCCACTAGGTGGCGCTCTAACCATTACTGACAAATGGCATAACAAACATTTCCGAGCTCGAGTCTCATCACGCCTGCGACCTTTGGGAGAGATTGGACATTGTGTTTTTGAGCGACAGCAGGTTACTGCTTTTTGGCGAGTGATTGAAACTCCACGTGCCGCCATGACCACCCCGTTTCCCTGAACGTAAAAAGCTTCGCAATTTAACATCACCAAGGTCTTTAGATTCCACACACAGGAGATCGCGTAAATCTAATGAAATCCCTTGGAGGAGTTCGTCAAAGTATGAGGCCTGAAAAGAGGGAAAATGTCGCCAAATTTACACATTGATTTTAAAATGGCTGACTTCCTGTTGGATTTGGGATATTGCTCCAAGAGACTTTTTGTACATCTTGATATCTCCAATAAGCTTGCCAGGTTTCAACCTCATACATAAAACACAGAGCAGGGGCTGTTGTTTTGAAATTTTGTAGGGGGCGCTGTGGAGCCATTTTGCGCTGTTCAAGGAAAATGAACATATAAAAAGAAATCCTCATCACATTAGAGGTGTGCGCCAATTTTCAAGACTTTTAAACTTTCCAAGCCCCTCAAAAGCCACTTCATTGGTCATGGTGAACCGCGATGCCACCAGGGTGCGCCGCTCAGTTTAAAGTCACAATTTTCTCACTGAAGCATCACGAGGGACTGATGTTAATATTCACCGCTTTTGAGGTGGCCACGATGAACCTGTGAAAATCAGTACAACAAAATGAAAGACATGACATTTCCTGTTGCCACTAGGTGGCGCTCTACGTATTCCTGACAATGGGCATATCAATCTGTTCAGGGCGGGTCTGACATCATCCCTGTAAAATCTGGTACTGATCAGATTGGATTTCATTGAGTTACACTAATTTGTTTCTTCATGGCGAGACCTCAATGTTCGCCATGCAGCTGGGGTCACACCCTTCAGCGAAAACTCACAGTTTTCTCTGTAACCCAAGACCAACTCCTTAAGGCTTTCCTGGAGAAATTTGAGGCTGCAGATGTCACCCATTACAATACTGTACCCCAAAGTGTAAAACATGACATTTCCTGTTCCCACTAGGTGGCGCTGTCCCTGATGTCAAATATGGCAGTTGAAATATGTTCAGGGGTGGAGCCTTATCATATGTGTCCACTTTGGTCAAGGTCGGACAATGTATGACAGAACGAGAGGCAATAAGATTTTCATGGCGAGTCATCGAAATTACCGTGGCGCCACGGCCTCACAGTAACCCGAAAACTCAAAAGCTCCGCAATTTAACATGGCCCAGGTGTGTAGTTGACACTGACCAAATATGAAGCTTGTACGATGAAATTCCAATGAGGAGTTCGCAAAAGTTCGAGGCATGGAAATGGCAAAATTAGAGCCAAAATGTCACCTTCACTTCCAAATGGCGGACTTCCTGTTGGGTTTAGGACATGGCCATAATAGACTTTTATGTGCGTCTCCGAACGTTAGATATGTGTTCCGAGTTTTATACATGTAGGTCATACCCATCTCGGGGCTCGCGTTTCTCATTTTTCTAGGTGGCGCTACTGAGCCAATTTTCCCTGGACATGTCTCACGGACATTAAAATACGTAAATTTTCACCAGACCTGACGAGTCTGCAAAATTTCATGAGTTTTCGAGCATGTTTAGGCCCTCAAAAGGCCGATTCATTTGCCGAAATAATAATAATAATAATAATAATAATAATAATAATAATAATAATAAGAAACAGAGCAGATACAATAGGGCCTTCGCACTTTTGTGCTCGGGCCCTAAAAATCCCAACCCTTTCCTATTGGTCGAAAAAAGTACCGTGTCGACCAATCAAAAAATGATATGGCAACGTGGCATCTAGTTGTTAAGAAACGGGGGGAAGTTTTAGGAGTGACGGCGGTGTTCTGACATGTGAGAGATTTGAGACGTTTAGCGCAAATCTTGTGTAGTTAGTGTGTAGTGTAGTCAATAGTTTTGTTGGTGTGTCAGAACAATGAGGCAGCTGCTGAATGTTACAGGTGTTACAGCAGTGATACATCTCCTGCTGTCAGGCCTGCAGGTATCAGGCTGTTGTTCTCCTTTATCTCATAGTGGACAGAAATTATTTTTTGGAGTGGCACAAATAATTTGTGTGGCATCAGATTTGATGCAGAACAGCTGATTGTTCTGTAAATAGTTTGAAATGTTTATTTAAAAAACGCCTTGACTGCATTAAAAAAAATAGCTGCAGAAAACTTTGTTGTTTGCCAAACTGAGTTACTTTTTGAAGTAGTAACTATATAATTAATTGCCCAGCATTGGTCATTATATACTGTATTTTGCAGACAGAGAGTTATAGGACTCTCCCAGACCACAGACTCAGACTTTATGAAGAAAAAAAAGAAAAAGTTGTGTTTTCAAAATTGGAGTGAAAGTTATTTTTACTTCCAATAGTGTTAACATACTACACAGGTCATGAACAGGATTTTTTAAATTTTCATTGTAAGTGGGCTAAAGCAGTTAATTAAAAGTAGTCTAACATAAATGTAAATGCTGTAATTTGATTATTGTAATAAACCATGTAACTTGGATGGATTAGATGCTGGCGTGACCACAGTGCACACGTCTGATGTCGCTCACAGTGGTCCAAGGGATCGCTCAGGGAGTTTGTGTGTTCGCTCAGACACATGAAAAATTAGAGGGAACATTGGTCTTCATATTTAATTTTCCCCTCAATTCATCCTCTGTACATTTCCTGGTACTGTGTCTGGCTTTGTACATAATTTTTGCAGTTTTATATTTTATAAAATCCATAAACTTCAGAATTGTTAATTTCAAGAACAATTCAAGAAAAGTTAGGAAGCAAAGTAAGACAGTCATCGTCTCCATTGTAAGTGGGCGGGGGAGGATGCTACAGTTTGTACAAGAAGCATCAGCTCTGATTTATTTTAACTTTAGGGCTTGACGAAGAAGCGCAAGAGAAAATCTTCACATGATACAGTTACATACAAATTACATACACATGTATAATGTTTAAAAAATATAATCGAACATTAATGAATTATTGGTCAATATCTGAAAAGCAAAAGACATTCTCTGTTTACCACAACATGTACCAAATTAATTTAATAAAGTTACATATGTATAACTTAATGGGGATATAAGTCAAACTTACTTCTACAGTCAGACTGAGTTGCAGTTCTCTTAGTGTGCACTGATATGACTCATACGCATTTGTTGTTTCCTACATGACCAAATTTGACTGATAACATGCAATAGAGATGAAACTGACTGACCCGCCTTCCTTCTGGCTGCTCTTGCTTTTTCTGATTTCCTAAGTTGTTCTAAGAAACTTGTCAGAATTTTTTTAAATTTACAAAAACAGGATGCGTCCATTTAAACTCTGATATGCTTATAATGAGTTACATAGTGTCTGTAGTTTTACATTTGCAAATAAATGTTTCATAGAAGTACCTTCAGCAACAGTTAATTCAGCAGTGACTTTGTTCTTACTTTCATCAGTGAATTTGTGACATAAACCAGGGACAGCAGAAAGATGAGGATTAAAACGTTGGTGTTTCTGACACCAGCCAGTCCTCTGCTCCTGAACGCTGCTGCTGCCATCACTGTGGAAATAAAAACAGCCTTTGAGCTTAAGAGAAAATGAAAGAAAAGAAAAGAAATGAATAAATAAAGAATCAAATCTATGTTTCCTCTTGTTATGTTAATAATATATTTTTAAAAAACATTTTAGGTATAAACCATCCTATGGTGCAGTTTTGCTGATCTTACCTGCCTGGTGAAGGGACAAACAACTGTTTCACAGACTGAAAACACAAGGGAATCACATGCTACAAATACTTAATGTTCTCCTGATGTGACTTCCCACTGATCTGTGAGCTGCTCTTTCACTTTTATCTCACAGTAGTGATATGATCTATGTGGCGGGGTGTGGTCTCCGGCCTGCTGCAGCAGAGGGTGTTACAGTGAGCTCTCAGGGCGGTGCCGAGGTGTGGCTGAGAGGGCGGGTGTGACTGCTCAAGGTGATCATCTTCTTCTCTCTTTTTAAATAGTGATGACGGGGACGGAGACTGGGAGGAAGAAGCAGCTGTTCCTGTGTGACTGATGCTGGAACATCAGAACGAAAATAAAACTAACCTATAGTGAATGAAATCCAGTGTGCGTGTCGGGTCCTTACCACAATCTACTTTACAGGAACAGAGGCCCACTTTAAACTGTCCAAGATCATCCCACATATTTAAGTTTTATCAAGAGCCATCGCAGAGTAGTGTAGAAAGGCCCCAAAGTTTATAGGACAAGTCTATTCTGTTCTTATACAGGTGTTTATAAGTTTCAGAACAAACCTCAAGCTTCTTCTTCTACACTCTGAGACAGTTTGGCTTTAATTGGTGTTGTGGCCGACACACCGGGGTGACCGTAGTGCTGAAGACTGAATCACATCAACAACCGTGTAATTAAAAATATTTCTCAGTCACCTTACAATCATGGGATCTCAGGCAATGGGCACTACCATTATATAAGTACCACTTCTATTCTCCAGAAAATATTCATGACATTCATGAAGGTAAAAAAAAAAAAAGATCCATTCATCTATTTGGATTTATCTTTTTAAGTTAAATATTTCTGTTCTAATAGTTTTGTAGATACAAAATAATACGACAGGACTTGAAGGAAAGTAACACATTTATTCTCATTTGGGGCGACTGAGGATGGATCAGATGAGTTTGCCACCTACCTTGTGTCCTCATACCTGGTGGTAATGGACAGCATGTTGCCTTATCAGCACTGGGGTCTTTTGTTTGATGGTTCCACAGTGCCTCCCTCTGGCCGTGATGAAGTACTACACCCCTCTGCTCTTTCTATTACAGGGAATGTCTAGAAAGCACAAACCTTTAATAATCACAGCTGAGATCATAAAGTGTAGTTATCCTTCCTTCCTTTCCTTCTTCCTTCCTCTTAAGCACTTAAGGGTTGCTGGAGATGGCTTGAGGACTATCCCAGCTTTCACAAGGTAAAACTCAGGGTACACACTTGACAGTTCACCACTCATGATCCCATTGACAATAGATGATTGTAATTGCCAAAAGAATCACCAATTAAATGGCCTTTATTTGTATAGCGCTTTACTAGTCCCTAAGGACCCTAAAGCACTTTACACATCCAGTCATCCACCCATTGACACACCGATGGTAGCAAGCTACATTGTAGCCACAGCCACAGGGCGCGGCTCAAACCGGCAACCTTCCCATTACAAGGCAAACTCCCAAGTCTTGAGCCACGATCGCCTTAACCTAAAGAGCGAGTTGCTGGAGTGTGAGAGGGAGCCGGAGCACCCTCAGACAACACAACATGCAAACAGCAGCCAGCAGATTCACATGCACGACCTTCTTGCTGTGAGGCAACAGTACCAACCACTGCACCACCGTGCTGACCTTAGAGTGCAGTTGTATGGTGGAAAATGTTACTGTGGATGCTTTAGATTATATTACATACAGAAAGAAGTACTGGTTTATTATTTTAGTGGGCAAAAGAGTCAAGATTGGATCTAAAGGATGTAAATGGACAAGCACAGTGCATTTCTACTCAGTCTGAACACTCGACACAGCCTCATTCACCCAACTGCACACACATGATTAGGGGAAACTCAACATTGAGTATCTTCATTTTTCATCAAAAGACTTTCTCTGTATCTCTGCTCTGTTTGTTTTTGACTTGAAACACTAAATAAAAGTTTTACTACACATCTGTCTCTATTGTTTAATCAGCAGCTGTAATACTAAACTGTCCAAAATGTAAAATTCTACATTTAGTAGATTTAGAGATATTTATTTCACCACTTTTAGTTAATGATACTTTATAAACCTATTCTGCTGTTTAACAAAGACAGTATCATCATGTTTAAAGCACTTTTCAATCTGACAGCAGCACTCAGTTCTCCTGCACATGTGTGATCTTGGAGTGAACTGAAGGTTCAGATGCATCTCTCAGGTCCTGTGTGGAGACTTTGCTGGACTTTGTCTGTCTGTTAAAGATGTGATTTTCAGATGCTATTCAGCTGGTGTAGATAGTGGGGTTTAGGTCTAAAACATCGTCTTTTGTCCTCCATTCATCCAGTTTCATGAGATAAAGTTTTGGTACAAGGACTGGACTGAAAAAGACTGAAAAGAGAAACTTTGAAAGAGTTTTAGAAAGCCTGGAGGAAAAGCAGTGCTTGTTTAATCAAATGTAATAATACACATTGTTTAAATGTCCCAAAGTAAAGAGATCTCTCTGTGAACCTTTAATTCGTCACCCTCTTGTGGCAGCAGCTGGCTACTGTTACTTGCACATGTGCACTGTGGTTTTTATTACGTTATAATTTAATACAAAACCCTTTAATTAAATTTGTGAGTTGAAGTAATATATGAAATATTAGTGTTAAGTAAGTCCCAGAGTTCAGTTTTTTATAAATACAGTGTACTGTATTTATTCTTATTCTTATTTTATTTTATTCTAATTTTTGCTTCATAACTTTTGCACTGTCCACTTCCTGCTGTGACAAAACAAATTTCCCACGTGTGGGACTAATAAAGGTTATCTTATCTTATCTTATCTTATTGGACATTAGCTACATTTAATAAGAAGATGAGATCCAAATATATGCTTATGTCAACACATGTTCATTTTGATGAAGTTTACTGAACAAATTTGAATCATCACAACAACCAAAATGTTAGCAACACATCATAAAGTTTATTATTCTAACTATGGTAACCATGTTGTCCAGAATCGTAACATCGCACCCATTTAGAATCTTACCACCACTTTGAGCCTTTGATCCTTAAACCCATAAATAGGGGTGAGAAGCAACAACTTTTAGTCTGTTATTTGCAGCATCTATGTTCGCAGCCTTCGACTGTTCGTGACACAGATTTAGAGTCTTACCACCAACGTGATCATTTGATCCTAAAACCGACAGATAACAGTGAAAACAACGACTTTTAGTCCATTACTGGCAGCATTTCTGTCTGCAGCCCTCAACTATTAGCCATTTAGAAACATTTGGATCCTGACTCCAGACTCCAACATGTCTCAAGGTGAAGAACCAAAAGTCAAGAAGTTGACCCCGGCGCTCTTCCCTGGGATGAACCAGAAGACCCTTACCTCTCCTCTCTTCCCTGGGCTGAGCAAGTTGACTTAGAGGAGAAGCGCTTGGCAGAAATGGAGAATGAAAATCTTCTTAACAGAGAGAAGATTGTCTTATTGATGGAGGAAAATGAGAGACAGAGCGCTCAATTAAAAAAAAATGTCCTACCTGCTCCAAGAAAAGGAGAGTATTATTGATGAAAACAGTGGGATATCAAAGACATGGAGGAAAGGAACCAAGAGCTCCAAGGAAAGCTGGATGAAGCTCAAGAAAAATTAAAGAAATCCTCCAGGAGAAGACACAACAGGACATGAGAGAAAGACAGATGCATGATGAACTTGAAAAGATGGAGATCAAATACAGAGTGGTAAAAGCAAGGGATGATAAAAATCAGGAAACAAATAAAGAGGTTCTTCAAGAGAAAAGGCAGCAGCAGATCAAACAAAGGCGAATGGGCCGCGAGCTTAAGGACATCAAGAAAGAAAATGACGAGCTGCAAGTAAAGCTTGATGAAGCTCTGCAAATAAATGAAGCGATCCTCGAAGAGAAGAACCAAGAGGACATAAAGAAGCGAGACATGGAGAGGCAACTCCAACACATGGAGGGAAAAGACAGGATGCTGCAGGCAAGGCTTAAAGAAACAGTGCACAAATATGACGAGTTGCTGCAAGAGAAAAAGCAACAGGAGATGAAACAAAAAGAATTAGATTGCAAGATTCAGAACATGGAGAAAAACAATGAATGCTTGCAAGTAAAGCTCGATGAAGCTTTGCTAAATAATACAAAAATCCTTGAAGTGAAACAACAACTGGTCATAAACCAGGGAGAAATGCAATGCCAGCTCCAAGGCATGGAAGGAAAATACAGAGCACTGCAGGCAATGCATTATGAAACACGGAAGAAATATGAAGAGCTGTGTCAAGAAAAAGAACAACAGGACATAAAGCAGAACAAAGAAAAACTTCTTCTTGTCCAAGACTTTGAGAAGACAAAGCAAAAGCTGCAAGAACTTGGCAACAAAATTAAGCACACAACAGCTGAACTGGAAGGAGAAAAGGAGAAAGTGCAAAAACAGGAGGCAACAGCTAAAGAACTCAAAGAAAGGCTCAAAGAAGAACAAACCAAATCAGAAGAAGTGGAAAAAATATGCAACAAACTTAAGAAGCAAAATACAGAAACAGTGGACGAGTTGAGATCCCTCATACTAGAGAAGAAAGTGCTTGTGGAAAAGCAACTCAAGAAGAAGAAAAAGTGCTTCTGCTTCTTCCTCCGCAGGGCCACTCCTGCCTCATCTTCCTCCACCTCTGTTCCAGCTTAATTTTCCTTTCTCCTCTCCCCCCTCTCTCCCCAATAATTTCATAATAAACAAAATTGACTGCATTTTAAATGTGTCTGATCAGTGTCTTCATTCAAGAATGAATTGTCTTTGTCACAGAGTCATGTGTATTTTGTCTTTTCCTCGGGCTGGTGATCCTCGCGGACGTTCAGCCCTGGAGTCCAGATTATTAGTGTTTTAATCACATTTAGTGTTACATTTTAGATCACCACAATAGGATATCCACAATTTAGGATTCAGGCATTTGTTTTAGTTTGATATCGTAATCATTCTATGATTGAGTCGTTAACAGAACCAGCAGTTAGCAGCAATAACTTCAAATCAATGACATTTGCAAGCATTCCTTTATACACAGCATTTCAGTCAGGTTGAGGTCTGGACTTCCATGATGTAGATTTGCTGCTGTGCTTGGGGTCATTATCCTGTTGCATGGCCTAATTTAGAAGAAGCTTTATCTGTCGGACAGACAGCCTCACATTTGACTCTAAAACACTTTGGCATACAGAGGAGTTCGTTGACTGCAAGGTGCTTTATTGCTTGTGTCTGCAGAAGAAGCTCAAATCACCACACTTGAACCAGCATATTTGACAGTGGGTTTGATGTGTTTAAGTGTTTGAGTGTCTGAAATACTGACATGTGAACGCCAGAATATAATGGTGAGATTTTAGTGCTGGTTAGATTGCATACACACTGCACATTATAAGGTTTTACAATTTTGCATCTGTGACCATTCAAACACCAGACAGTACTGAATGTTTCTTCTTTCTTTGTGCAACTTTACAATCATAATGTCCATTTTGGGTTTTCGGGATTTTTAGGAAAGAAGGAAGTTTTATTTTTAATGATCAGTGTCAGTGATTAATCACTACAGTGGGATAAATAAACTTGTCATGTTTTCACAGATTTATTTTGATGTTACATCATATTTGTAAGAGGAACATTCATTAGGTTTAAACAAAATCATACAAAAGAATTGTAACGCTTGCATATTGTTAACCTAGAAGCACTTTTAGTCTTTGTTAAGTTTATCGAAAAAAATTTGGCAAACACCCTTTTTGAATGTCATGCTCTTGCAGGCTGCAGTAACATTTGAGTTTTGTAAGTGCAAAGGTCCATTCAAACAGGTGGTGACATTACAATCCTTGGTTTATGTACATTTTGAGCTTGTCAACATTCAGCATTTCCAAAAGCAGAATGAAAGTTTGAAAAAAAATTCAGTAAGCTTGAAGATATATTTACATGTACATTTATTTTCCTTCCTTGTGGTCATACAAATTCTGCCTCTGATGCTTCTGACTTCAGATGTTAGTAAAAAAAAATATTGTTAACTGGGCAAAACAGTTTTTCTTTTAAACGTATCGGGAGGTTTATTTTCCCTGACATCATCTAAACACAGCTCCTTTGCAATACTGATAAAGTTTCTCTGTACTTTGCCACATTATATTACAGCAGATCTAGAAGTTGTATCTAAATGGTGATTCTCCATTAATGAATTTGTATAAGGTCAAGTCCTGGATATTTTACTAACTGTAACAACAAACCACTGCTTCCTACTCTATGCATTATAATCTACAGCATCTACAAAGACACCTTCCAACAAACGGCTACACTCTATGATCTCAGCTATGATAATTAAAGGTTTGTGCTTTCTAGACATTCCCTGTAATGGAAAGAGCAGAGGGGTGTGGTACTTCATCACGGCCAGAAGGAGGCACTGTGTAACCATCAAACAAAAGACCCCAGTGTTGATAAGGCAAGGTACTGTACGTTACCACAGGGTATGAGGATACAGGTAGGTGGCAAAATCATTCAATCCATCATCAGTCACCGCAAATCAGAATAAATTTGTTACGTTCATTCAGGTCCTGATGTATTTTTATAGCTGCATAAAACTACTAAGAGAAAGATATTAAACAAAAAAAGATAAATCCAGATAGATTCAATTAAATGTCTCTTTTTTAACCCGTCATGAACTTCAGTGGTATTTTTAAGAGAATAGTAGTAGTTATGAAAGGGTAGTACTTCAGAAAGTCTGAGGATCCATGAGTGCAAGGCCATTCAGAAATAGCCACAACATATCTTGACCCAGCTCTAATTTGTGAGTGAAATCTATGAAGGTGTGGATATTAAACAGTTCATAAGGTCCTTTCTCCTTTTTTCTTCCTTCTTGAATTTGTCTTTCAAGTGGAAGACATTTGATTTCAGATGGGACGATAAGGCACAGCCCCTCACAAGCTCAGGTCGATGATGATGTGCTCAAAGATCTGCGTGTTTCCCTTGAAGCTCGAGGAAAAAATAAAGTCCCTGCGGTCGGTAGATACCACGGTGAAAGAGCGTGGGGCTTGGATGTACACCTCCTTAAAGCGGTCAAAGATTTTGTTGTCCTCATCCCACAGGTAGATCTGTGAGAAGGTGTAGTCGCTTCCCAGAGCCAGATAGTAACGTTCCTTGAAAGAGAACGGCTGGAGAATCATGGAGCCTCGAGAGGGCAAAGCTTGGATCTCAGCAAACTGTTTGGTGCCCCAACGCAGAACTTTGGAATCACCGATATACCGCGTCATAGCCAGGTAGAGCTCCTCCTTGATCCGGAAGTGTTTCACAACCACTACATCCTCCATGTTGGGGATCTCACCCTGCAGGATGAACTTCTGGTTGCTCCGGCTCCACTGGTAGATCACTGGAACCTGTGAGCTGCTCGCTAGAATAAGGTGAGCTTTCCCATCCAAGTCCAGAAACTCTACATCCGTGTCGCGGTACCACTCGTGCAGTGACTGGTACGAATAAAAGCCATTATCATTCCACTTGTAGAGGGTGGAGAGGCCAGCTTTTGAGCTGTCAGCAATCACAAAGAACCAATCAGAGCCAATCTGGAAGGCCTCAATATCATTGGGCTTAGAGATCTTGGACACTTCGATATCCTGGAACTTATTGAACCTGCTTTGGTCGTCATCAAACTTGTAAATGTGGGAACCACCAAACAGCTGAGCCACAATGACAAACACCTCATTTTCGATGATGACAGATTTGCACCCCACAATGGACTGACCTAAAGGGCAGAGAAACACATGAATCGCGTGAGAATGAAACTGGGAGCATTCTGGGAGTGTTTGTTAGCCTAATGTGTGATTTAGACTTCCTAACTTACAGTGTCACTGGAAACTCCCTTTAACCCTTCACCCAACCTTCCACGTAACCTGACATGCACCTCCTGCCCACATAGCAAAATTGGTATGGCCCAGATCTGGCCAACACAATGTGCTTACACATGGCCCACATACACGCAAAAAGACTGACGGCCCTTTGGTGGCCTAGATCAGGTTTGCCAGAGGAGGCCCAGACATGGGCCAGCACAAGGCCAGTTGCAGACACACTGGTGGTCCTGTGCTAGCCCATCTCTGGCACCAAAGGACCGTCATTCTTTGCGGTGTGTGGGCCATGTGTAAGTTGTGTGCAGCCACGGGCAGTCATAGACACACAGCTGACCCTGTGCTGGCCCAGCCATGTAATAACAACAACATGTGCCGGAACATAAATAGTGCAAAAGTAACATTACGAACCTCTGTTCAGACAGTGAATGAACTGATTCTTTTACAGCACATTTCCTTTCCCAAAGTCATACCTGAATTTGAAACGTTGGCTACCATAGCAGTATAGTATATCAACATGGCACTTGGGTCTTCCAACTAAAATAGGAAAATAGGAACATAAACAGTGCCATCATTGCCAGACCTGGCCCACATCTGGTTGACATATACCCTGCCATGACACCAGTCAGTCAGAAGTGCCAGCTTGATGCCGGATCAGGGAAGACCTGTTTTCTATGAGCCTGGGCCACATGACCCAAACCACAATCGAGCAAGATATGGCATGCCATCACATAGACAGTGCCATCTATACCAGGCCTGGCCCATATCTGGATGGCATACGTCTTATCATGCCAGAAGTCAGCCAGCAGTGCCGGCTTGATACCAGATCTGGGCCAGACCTGCTTGCTATGTGGGTTAGAGATGTAACTACACGTTGGGTCGACACAGCCTGCAAGGACTTAAATGGTTAGAAGGTTGCGCTGCAGGATCAAGAGGGGTTTCCAGTTATCTCGTAAGTTAGGACACATTTCCTGCAAAAGTCGAAATCAAAATTTACCTTTGATGTTATCATAAGTCCTGAAGTTCATTTCTATGTGGTCCCACTGGAAAATCATACAGCTCTCTGTGCTGGGAGCAGAAATGGCCACGTAGACATCATTCTTATAGCTGAATGTGTCAACAGATAATGATTCTGAGGTAACAGACTGATGAAGGATGAAATCTGTGGAAAGGAACATCGGGAAATGTATTTTTCACAAACCAACAAAGCCACGTTAAATGAATAACCTCTACACAACTTAGAAAGACTGTGCTGAGTTCTCTGATCCTGATCTCAGCTGGACATGAGAGAAGGGCAGCTGGCTCAGGTGTTTCTCACCTGTGGAGACACACTCATTCTGCAGGCTGGTCATATCATTGAGGCGCTTGCCCTTCATGTCCTCTGGTCCAGCACACACAACATCCGACACTGTGGCATTGGTGTTCTTTAACCACGTCATAAGCCACTTGGCTCTGCAGTCACATTCAAAGGCATTGCCTCGCAGGTCCCTGCAGAAAGGGAATATTGTGTTTCATGGCTGAATTGGGAGAAAGACAGACTGCAAGAATTACTCAGTACGCTATTTGCCTATTTAACTATGTACAAACTTACAGCTCTATAAGGGAGTCAAGGTCAATGAGGAGGTCCCTGGGCAAGGCTTTAATGTGTATTGTTTGCCAAAGACCTGGAAACAAATGCAGTTGATTATGAAAAAGAGACATCATTAAATCATGTATAACAGATAACAGTTGTATTTTCAGTCACTGGAACATACAAGTGAGTCAGGTCCCTGAGTCCTCTGAAGGCATATTTGGATGTAGTCTCTAGTTTGTTACTCTCAATGAATCTATGGATCAACAAGAAGAAAAAGAAAGTATATTTTTGATCAATTTCAACATTTTGCCAGCTAGTAAACCAAATGGTAAATGGACTGGTTCTTGTACAGCACTTTTCTATTTTGCCTGAGCACTCGAAATCCTTGAAACCTGTCTAATTCAGATCAGGACCTCAAAGCACCAGCAGCCCAGATCAGCTGATCACAGCCTGGACACAAAGAAAATTTACTGAAGCTTTGAATAGAAATTGCGATTTTTAACCTCTTGTTGAGCCACTACAACCAATTTTAGAGTTCCCCCACCTGCTGAATCCCACTTTAACCCGTTCCTTACTCATTTTCTGTTTAGAGTCGCTCTCTACAATGTAGAGATATTTTAAAATCTTTCGTCTTTTTCTCTGCTCATGTTCTACCAAACTGATTCAAGCTGCGTATATTTATGAGAATTAAAATTTAAAGAAGTAAAGGTCATTTTCTTATGTATTAATGTTACTTTAATGATACATTAATATAGCACAAGGTTCAATTAGCTTTGCACAAAAATAGCTGGTAGAAAATCCCTTTAATGGGACCACAGAGGAAATATTTGCTGGAGCACACCTCGTGTCCCCAGAATCCTTACTTTGTCCATGTGAATTTTAAACAATCAAATCTTGTGAAAATGGCCACAACTTGTATATTTAACACAGACATAATAGGGGAGACCGGGGATAATTTCTCCAATCAGGGCTAAGTTTCAAATGATGTGACTCATCCTGTGCATGCCCAATTCAGTTCTGCTATCACATGTGAAAAATCAGCACATTTTGTCAAACACAGACAATATAACACGAAAAAAAGTAATTTGTATGCCAAAAAGTAAGTTTTTCTACTTTATTTCAATTTCTAATAGCATTATCTGCTTTGCAGTCAAGTGGAGCGTGCGTCTGTCCTCTCAGTAAGTGAGTGAGACAGTAGACAGCGGTGAGGACGGCTGTGCGAGTGCATCGCAAAAACACAGAAATATGCCTGACACCTGTAAACAAAGCAGTACCTGGCTGCAGTTTAAAGACCTTTTTGTCTCTGTCTTGGTCTTGGTCTTGTCTTGTCTTGTCTTGGTCTCGATACCCTCTAATCTTGGTATTGTCTTGATCTTGGTTTAGGCGGTCTTGACTAAAAGTCTACAACTTTATTACTTTCATTTTCTTCCAAAGCAGTTTTTGAAACATCTTTGTGAACTGACTAATGCTTGAACATTGCTGTAGGTCCACAGGAAAACTGTTCCACAGTTTTACCTCATAAATGGTAAAACAAAAGGTTTTAACCCTTGTCCGTGCTTTAAGAGTCTTCATCAATGTTCCCTCTAAGCTGCGCACGTGCGCAATTGCGCACTGCTGGCACGGTCTCTGCGCACAGAAAATCTGCGTTGCGCACAAAAAAAATCTAACCTGAATTGAAATTAAAATTAAAACTTTAACAATTCTGTTTTGCAGTGTTAGTCAGTAAGTGACTGGCTGCTCCTGTATGGGATTAGAACGATGCCACCTTATCCTATAGTCCAGCCAATAATGCGATTCACATTCGTATACGCAGCCAATCAACGTTGTTGACACGCTATGACAGCGTCCTATGTGCCGACACCGGTGTTTTAGCTAGCAAAGGGGCGTGGCTGATGTGCAGTGAAGCCACGTTAATGACAACGCGTACAACCATTGGAGATGTGAGCAGGACAGACGGAACAATTGACGGGAAAAGTGTGGACTTTATACCAGTTTTTAAATTGTGTTGATGGGCCACGTAAAACCAGAGTTATGATAAAAATATCTGCAATGTTTGGTTTTCTTCCTGAATACTATCGTTGTTTATATTTACTGTGGGAAGAAACGGTAAAAACGGCGTTTTACAAGGAAAACGCTCGAAAGCACTCTCTGCCTGTGAGCAAAAACAACACCAAAAAACCCCCACCCTTTCCTATTGGTCGAAAAAAGTACCGTGTCGACCAATCAAAAAATGATATGGCAACGTGGCATCTAGTTGTTAAGAAACGGGGGGAAGTTTTAGGAGTGACGGCGGTGTTCTGAGATGTGAGAGATTTGAGACGTTTAGCGCAAATCTTGTGTAGTTAGTGTGTAGTTAGTGTGTAGTGTAGTCAATAGTTTTGTTGGTGTGTCAGAACAATGAGGCAGCTGCTGAATGTTACAGGTGTTACAGCAGTGATACATCTCCTGCTGTCAGGCCTGCAGGTATCAGGCTGTTGTTCTCCTTTATCTCATAGTGGACAGAAATTATTTTTTGGAGTGGCACAAATAATTTGTGTGGCATCAGATTTGATGCAGAACAGCTGATTGTTCTGTAAATAGTTTGAAATGTTTATTTAAAAAACGCCTTGACTGCATTAAAAAAAATAGCTGCAGAAAACTTTGTTGTTTGCCAAACTGAGTTACTTTTTGAAGTAGTAACTATATAATTAATTGCCCAGCATTGGTCATTATATACTGTATTTTGCAGACAGAGAGTTATAGGACTCTCCCAGACCACAGACTCAGACTTTATGAAGAAAAAAAAAAAAAAAAGTTGTGTTTTCAAAATTGGAGTGAAAGTTATTTTTACTTCCAATAGTGTTAACATACTACACAGGTCATGAACAGGATTTTTAAATTTTCATTGTAAGTGGGCTAAAGCAGTTAATTAAAAGTAGTCTAACATAAATGTAAATGCTGTAATTTGATTATTGTAATAAACCATGTAACTTGGATGGATTAGATGCTGGCGTGACCACAGTGCACACGTCTGATGTCGCTCACAGTGGTCCAAGGGATCGCTCAGGGAGTTTGTGTGTTCGCTCAGACACATGAAAAATTAGAGGGAACATTGGTCTTCATATTTAATTTTCCCCTCAATTCATCCTCTGTACATTTCCTGGTACTGTGTCTGGCTTTGTACATAATTTTTGCAGTTTTATATTTTATAAAATCCATAAACTTCAGAATTGTTAATTTCAAGAACAATTCAAGAAAAGTTAGGAAGCAAAGTAAGACAGTCATCGCTCCATTGTAAGTGGGCGGGGAGGATGCTACAGTTTGTACAAGAAGCATCAGCTCTGATTTATTTTAACTTTAGGGCTTGACGAAGAAGCGCAAGAGAAAATCTTCACATGATACAGTTACATACAAATTACATACACATGTATAATGTTTAAAAATATAATCAAACATTAATGAATTATTGGTCAATATCTGAAAAGCAAAAGACATTCTCTGTTTACCACAACATGTACCAAATTAATTTAATAAAGTTACATATGAATAACTTAATGGGGATATAAGTCAAACTTACTTCTACAGTCAGACTGAGTTGCAGTTCTCTTAGTGTGCACTGATATGACTCATACGCATTTGTTGTTTCCTACATGACCAAATTTGACTGATAACATGCAATAGAGATGAAACTGACTGACCCGCCTTCCTTCTGGCTGCTCTTGCTTTTTCTGATTTCCTAAGTTGTTCTAAGAAACTTGTCAGAATTTTTTTAAATTTACAAAAACAGGATGCGTCCATTTAAACTCTGATATGCTTATAATGAGTTACATAGTAACTGTAGTTTTACATTTGCAAATAAATGTTTCATAGAAGTACCTTCAACAACAGTTAATTCAGCAGTGACTTTGTTCTTACTTTCATCAGTGAATTTGTGACATAAACCAGGGACAGCAGAAAGATGAGGATTAAAACGTTGGTGTTTCTGACACCAGCCAGTCCTCTGCTCCTGAACGCTGCTGCTGCCATCACTGTGGAAATAAAACAGCCTTTGAGCTTAAGAGAAAATGAAAGAAAAGAAAAGAAATGAATAAATAAAGAATCAAATCTATGTTTCCTCTTGTTATGTTAATAATATATTTTTAAAAAACATTTTAGGTATAAACCATCCTATGGTGCAGTTTTGCTGATCTTACCTGCCTGGTGAAGGGACAAACAGCTGTTTCACAGACTGAAAACACAAGGGAATCACATGCTACAAATACTTAATGTTCTCCTGATGTGACTTCCCACTGATCTGTGAGCTGCTCTTTCACTTTTATCTCACAGTAGTGATATGATCTATGTGGCGGGGTGTGGTCTCCGGCCTGCTGCAGCAGAGGGTGTTACAGTGAGCTCTCAGGGCGGTGCCGAGGTGTGGCTGAGAGGGCGGGTGTGACTGCTCAAGGTGATCATCTTCTTCTCTATTTTTAAATAGTGATGACGGGGACGGAGACTGGGAGGAAGAAGCAGCTGTTCCTGTGTGACTGATGCTGGAACATCAGAACGAAAATAAAACTAACCTATAGTGAATGAAATCCAGTGTGCGTGTCGGGTCCTTACCACAATCTACTTTACAGGAACAGAGGCCCACTTTAAACTGTCCAAGATCATCCCACATATTTAAGTTTTATCAAGAGCCATCGCAGAGTAGTGTAGAAAGGCCCCAAAGTTTATAGGACAAGTCTATTCTGTTCTTATACAGGTGTTTATAAGTTTCAGAACAAACCTCAAGCTTCTTCTTCTACACTCTGAGACAGTTTGGCTTTAATTGGTGTTGTGGCCGACACACCGGGGTGACCGTAGTGCTGAAGACTGAATCACATCAACAACCGTGTAATTAAAAATATTTCTCAGTCACCTTACAATCATGGGATCTCAGGCAATGGGCACTACCATTATATAAGTACCACTTCTATTCTCCAGAAAATATTCATGACATTCATGAAGGTAAAAAAAAAAAAAGATCCATTCATCTATTTGGATTTATCTTTTTAAGTTAAATATTTCTGTTCTAATAGTTTTGTAGATACAAAATAATACGACAGGACTTGAAGGAAAGTAACACATTTATTCTCATTTGGGGCGACTGAGGATGGATCAGATGAGTTTGCCACTGTTACGGGTTCGAAATTGAGGATGAGAGTCAAACAATGATGGTCCAGAAGAGGTCAATCAAACAATTGATTTTAATGAATGCACGCAGCGTGGAGAGGTGCAAACTGCCAAACAGTTGTACATCTCTACCCAAAATACACTCTAGATTGCTTTTATAACATCAGGGTATTGTAACGCCTTTCTTGCGTTTACAAGCACATAATTTGCATGTACAGAACATTCATGTATTTTAAGAATTAACTGCAACATAGAGGTTCCTCCTTGTGGCATACTCTTCCGAATATAGTGATGACCTAAGGCCTTTGAGGTCACCATGGACTGGACATCCTTCCGTCACCTGTAACTAGGCAAACTCAAATACCACAAGAAGCTGAATACATTCAGGCCTTTGCTCAGCTACTATTTTACTGTAACAATATACTCAGCATATGAGTTTTGATATATATATTTAACTCAATCATTTTAAAGTGGTTATAACTGCACCTGTCATAAACATGTTAATATTTGATTATAATAACCCCTATAATATAAATTATAACATAATGCCAGCAACTTCAATAAATGCTTGGATGAAATGATAATTAATGCAATGACAAAGATGATGGTTATGTAAAATAATCCCTATAATTCTACAATTCCCTCTCTTGACGTCTCTTCCAGAGACGTCACTACACTATTCCCAGGTCCACTACCTTCGCTCTGACCCTCTCTAGCCGCCCCCTGACTCAGCAAATCAGACAACCTCATGTCCTCTAGGTGGTCCAGCAATAAAACACCAGCTCCCACTTGAAAACACTTCATGCTTAAGTGGTCTCTGCTCCTTTTCTGGGTCCCTCTCTAGTGGAAATCTTCTCCTGTAAGGGATAGAAAACAAACAACCTTTCTCTGCTACACCTTACTAACTTACTGTGTTCATCTCAGGTTCCTGTCATTATTCAAAGTTGGTTCACAATATCACATCAGGCCAAATCACAAACCCTACTGCCACGTCTGCTTTGTTAAGCTCTTCAGTTAGACTCTGTACCGGTTTGCCAATCTGTGTGTACATGCCTCTACACTTTTAATGTCTAAATGCACATCTGGATGTATGTGCACTTGTATGTCTATCTGCATCTATGAGTCAGTGGTTTTTCAGAAAAAAGGCGTTAAAGTGAAGAATGTTTCCTGACTATTAACTCCTGATACTGGAGGGACTTTCCGGGTTGCCCAACCTCTTAGGTTTGGCCTTTTACACTTTTACTAAAGAAATTTTAACAGAGCCCAAAAAGATTTTTATTTTGCTCCTGTGCTTGACAGGTTAAGCGAAGTTGTTTTTTGTTTTGTTTTGAAATTTTCCCAATAAAAGTGAAATCATACATTGCATTTGATTTCACTTATATATTATCCTGTTCTGGGCTCTATCCATTATATTAACTTTATTCAATCTCAATACTCTTTATGTGTGTGAGCAACGCTTTTAGTTTTATTAAACACCACCCCAGTAAAATACACACCATCCCCATGTCAGCCTAAATCTCCGCTAAAAAGCACACTTCAAAGTTTTCTATCTGGATTTACGCCTCTTTTGGCCTCAAGCATATACATAACATGCAAAGGTTACTGTTAATGCCCGTTAGACAAGTTTCCATTATCTACAACATTTTGTTTCACCCGGCTCACCCTTACACATTTCCTGTTCACTTATTGCATATTTATCTTTAACACCATTTACCTCAGTAGTTGCTAAGCAGAAACAAAGCAACCTGTGGTCCACCTTTACCCTGTAAAATAAACCCCTGTCATGTTTGTGTCTGTAAGCATGTTTTGCATTCATTCATTACACTCCACGCCATTCCTACAAGTTAGGAGCTGTAAAGTTGAAAGCTGCATCAAGTCCAGGCCTTTGGCCTGGCCTATATTTAAATCATGTGTGTTTGTAAGCGTGCGTGCAATTCACCTGCTATGTTCTCATCTTCCCTCAACATGTATCACCTGGACACTCTCACCAGTGAAGCTTAAAACCTGTTTGGACGGAACATCAACTCTAAACAAGCACAGTTACGCATTGTGTATAAAATTAACTCAACCTGTAAATCACTGTTATGACAAACATAATTGATTCCTTCATGTATAAATGTCAGATTTCAAGCATCTAAAACTTTACTCAGTCTCTGTTGTGCTAATGATGTCATAGTGAACGCCTGCAAGTTCACATAAGCCACCACACTATGTTAGTTAGAACTTTTAATGAGTGTTCTCTCCCTACATGTGCTGTTTCCTATATTATTTTGGCCACCCCTGCTGCATGCTGTGCACATTTAGGGTGCCTTGCTTCTGTTGGACTCAACCTCATGCTAACCTACATAAGTACCTGTCTTAAGAGAGACCTCTGCACAGCTCAGACGCCAGTTGCAAGAGCTCTCTAACATTAGAATCATCAACTGTGACTTATATAGTGTTATTTCGGTACTTTATACTTCACACATTTTTGAACGTTGTTTATATGGGGAGTTCCTCTTTTTGTGTCTATATTTATTAATATGCCTTGTGCACTAAAGCTTCCTGTTTTTCAGTCTGGCTGAGCACTCGTTTGTGAGTATAAACTGGCCTCTACAAGCCTTCATTAGCAGATACACATTATAAATACTTCATATATACAGAGAAAAACCCAATAATCCACATTTCACTATTTTGTTCTTTGGTTCAGATTTAGATTCTGTATTGTTCTTTATTTGTTATTATTTATATTCAAATTCTTTTTTGCTAGTCTTGGTTTGTTGTTGTCTGTTTGGGAGCTGACATAGTCTCTATAAATAAACTTCTTTTGGTGGAGTAGCATCAGGAGAGAAGCTCGGAGGCATATAACAAAGAGATCTTCTCAACGTGTTGTATATTTTCAATATTTCCTTATTATTTTGTCATAAAATAAATCACCCAAATAACTTAAGCTGTGTGACAGCACCTTGCGTTTACGCCAGGCTGTGAACTGCCCTGAATCACTTACTACACCCCCTTTCACCCAATTTAATTTCTCAATCTTAGTTTAACTATTCCTGACCTTCTCCTTCTCTCGTCTGATCATCTCAAGTACGTCCTGTACCAAATTTGCTTCCTCTTTTCAAGCCCTACATTTAATTACAAGCTCAAACATATTTGCCCTATATTGCTGTCTCGACGTGTTTCCTGTCAACTTAACAGAGTTATTCTCAGAACTCAGAAAGGTCACGTAGACATTTGCTTAGTAACCCTAAAAGAGCACCTTTCATGTAGCTAATCGCATATATTAACACCCCCCTTTTTGTGACACATCTCATGTGTTACAAACTCAAAATCCTTCACTCAGGTTAGGCAATTAAAAGAAAAGTTTAGTCCTATCATATTATGTATAAATGCTCCATAACTTCAAACCTGTGTTTAAGGAATGAAATCAAATTAATCATCATGTCAAATCCTTTCTTGGCTCCATCCACAGCCTGCATCCTTGAAATGTCCTAGAAACAAAAGCCTGTGTGTTAACCAGAACATCACCTTTTATACTCACTTTCTCCACTGATGATCCAACCTGTGTTATAACCCAAAATAAACTTACACAGAACAGTTATTAATCATGTGTCCCCTCCGTTCATGGTAACTTAAATTACATCAATGTTTCCCTTTTAGCATTTAGCATTCTATAATGTAATAACATAATCCAACCCCAATAAATAATTTTCTCAACGCACACATCAATATCCCAAAATCAGCATCCCCAGATTTAAGTCTCCCACTTGTCCTGTTTGTCAACCTTTATTTATTTCCTCTTGGTCCCATCACTCACATTCACTCCCATGCATTCACATGATATTTTGCTGATCTGCAGCCCTCTGCGCACGTCATCAGATGCTCCACATCAGCAAAATGAGCTCAATCATTTGTTTTATTTCGTTTTCCTTTTTAGGAAAATAGTTCTCTATAGTTTTGACTGGATTGAATCGATCAATCCATTTTTAGACAGAGACTTGCCGCCAATCAGTCTCTGATTGTAATCAATTATAATTCTGTAAAGCCCACCTGATTTTCGTACTTGGTAATTTTGTCAACGCCGTCCGTTCACTCTCTTCCAGGCCTGCTTAGAACAAAATGAAAAAGAGAGCTGATTATTAGCTCATCAAAGTACAAAACAAAATCACCTGACAGGTTTTTTCTAAGTGCACTGTTATAAAACTATGGGCCCTTTTAGACCTGTCCATATTTATCAAAACTCCCTCTATTAAAATGAAAACAACAGCCCCAAAAATCTTAAACCATCTTAAATTTCACCCATTCAACACACGAAAACCTCGCCAAAAGCTACACCGTTTCGTACACAACAATAACCCCGGTTAAGCACTTTACCATACTCAGATTCAGCCTAACACCTTACAACAATGTGTCAACACTAATTTATACACCTCCTAATCAAATTTGCACCTCTGAACAATCTACCCCTCCTTTAAGGCCTCAATCACACCCACACAGCAAGCTCCTCTGTCCACATTCACACAAGCTCTCAAACTTTTTCCATACTCAGCCATATCTCAACAATTTAACTTGGCAAAAGAAATACATGTTTAAACTTTATCACATTATTGAATTATTTTCATTTTCTTTCTATACTCATCACTTGTTTTGATCACTCAGTGCAAAAGCACTGCTAAGTCACCCTTGGCTAGTTTAATCCGTTTATTCAACATTCACACCATTCTATCACTCATACAAGTAGCAAGCCGATCTTCATTGCGTATGTTTGTGTGTGCTATTTTGCATATATGGCTTCACAGTCTCACAGACACTTTCCCATTCTCCAGTTAAGCAGTCAGTTTTTTCTTTCCCCGAATTACTAGCCCAAACTTTTGATCTCCCACCTTAAATAAAAGCACTCCTGGTCTTCAGCCAGGAGCTAGGGCTTACTTTTCAGGTTCCTGGACACATCATTCTGTGAACAATTCAACCAGAAACTTGCCTTAACATATCCATTGATGTTAACCTATAATTTTCTTCCGACTGCTGCTGTGGAGAATTTGTCCGGTTCTGCTTTACTCCTGAAAATAACAAAACTAAGACATTTTCATTATTATCACAAGTGCCTAAATAACCCATTTCTCTATCTCTGATCAGAAACACCAATTATGCCATGCATGTAAGCGTGTTCTTCCTTGCATTTTATGTTAATTGAGTGTAAACTGCTTCTTCATTGCATCCTATATATTCATATTTAATTTATGCATTTCACCACTGAGCTTTAGATTCAAACTATCTCACTTCTAATTCATTTCAAAAATAATCTCACATGTAACAATTTGTATGTGTGTTTTCTATTCCTTAAGGTAATGAGAATTATTTCTTTCATTATTCTCACCTTTTCTAGTGTTTACCTCTTTGTTGTGGTGTGGTGGACATCCCTAAACTATCCCGAGTTCAGGGTTCAATTTCAATCCAATCATCTCCTATCTTCTCGCAGTCAAACTCGTCCAGCTTCATCTCTCACTGGTCCTTTTCCATTCACAGTGTCCTGTTCGGGCTTCAGAGCCCCAGCCAACACAGTCGGTTTCTTCTCTGTTTTGATCTTTCAGTATTTCCTCTTCCTTCAGTCTTATTTTCATTTGCTCTGTTTTCTTCTCCATTCATCTTTTCAGTCTTTTCTTCCAAGATTGCTCCAAGCTTGGCAAATATGACAGTCAGTGCCTTCAAGCAGACATATCACGCTGTTCTTCACCAGCATGCATGTTGCATCTCGTGCTTTCTGTCATGATGCTGGACTCATCAGTCGTTGTCAGTGTTACTGCTTTCGCGTGCACTGTCTTTTAGCTTCCGTTACTTCTTCACGTCCACGATGTTCTATCGGTCTTCATCAGGAAATTGACTGTCCTTTGCGTTTCTTCTCGGGTCAAGGACAAAGTAAGAGCTCAAGCTGCACAATTTCGAGCCAAAGACTGGCTTATTTTCTCCCAATTCTTTTAATCTACTTTTCTGCTGCTGAACTCAAAGTTGCAAAGTTGAAAGAGTCCACCTGTATTGACACACTAAAGCATACAATTAGTAATATATTCATTTTTCTTAAAGGCTTCATTTGCTTCATGTGCCTAGAGTTAACTCATCTATCTCTCTGTGTTCTTTCTGTACACACTCAGTTTCTTTTATGGGCATGCATTTCCTGTCCCACACACACACACACGGTTTCCTGTTTCTACAGCTTCTGCACAGACTTCCTTTTAATCTCACAATCTACAAATAATCAGTAATTCTACTAAAAAACCATATGCCTTCATTTCACTCACACACATTTTAATAGCGCTCTTTCACACATCACCATTCTTTAGGTCAGTTTTGTAGCATCAGTCACACAATCATTTCTTGAGTGGGTGTACTAAGTGCATATACTTATGTGTTTTTAAACAGAAAAATAAACTCAACCTCTCATCTTCATAGACCCAAAAGTAAGCATATTATTTCCCTAGTCAAAAGTCAAACCGTTACTCACAGTAATTTTTAATCTAACAGCCTTTGTGTTTTGAAACTCAAAGAGGAAGGAACAGCGCCCAATTTAAACTGCGCATGTTGTCACTCAACAACACACACAGAAAATGTAACTGTATATATTATCTCAAACTGAAACAAAACCCATCTAAAAATCCTAAAACATCTTACTTCGACACCCCAAAACACACATCGCTTACAGACATCTTTATTAATTAAATTATCTCAAATTCAATTTCACTTCTCAGAACCCAGGTAACGGTCTTAAGTATCAACAGTTTATGTATCCTATCTCAAAACCCCTCAAAAAGTCATACAGTCATGGCAAGAAATAAAACTTTACTTACATATTGTAATAAACAAAAGCAGCGTCTTAAGTACATGCATCAGCAATGTCTAGCAATCTCTATAAACTTCCTCATACTCTATGGACCTCTCAGCTGCCTTATTTGCATTCTCACACACACACACAATCTAAAAATAATACCAGCCTGACTCTCAGACTCAGACAAGTCTCTTAATCTATTTACACAGACGTCCTATGATTACAACTGCACAGATTTTAGGCCTCTCATTTCAAAACCTACACAATTTAGACAATTTTTAAATTAACGGTCCGACCGATAAACTCCCTGAGTTTTTTGTCATCAATTTAACCAGTCTCGGCCCCGGGCCGTGGTCACATATCTAAGACCCTACACAATTTAAAAGCGTCAACCAACTCAACCCCTGCCGAAAAGCTCTGTTTTGGGGACATTTCACATCCCAGGCTTCCCCGAAGTTTTAAGTTAAAGTTACACGCCCGAAACCCGGTTTCTACTGACCAAAAAGTGCAAACCACCGTCCCGGACGGCAAAGTGGTCCAACCACTAGTTATTCTGGAGTGCCCCAAGCTCCACAGTGACCAACTGACTATCCTCAACTGAGGACAAGGTCTAAGCGTCCTTGACCTTGGCAAGCGTTACCTCTGAGCAATGCACTTGTTAGACTCCCAGAGTCCCGTTCTATACAATTTAATTATTTTGAAGACACCCCAAAAATCACAAACCCACCATATCGGTGTCCAAGCCCGGCTTTATATTCAATTGAGACTTTAATGTCACAAACTTCACCAATTACCTATTATTCTAAATTCTCTTTATTCTAAATCCTCTTTATTCTAAATCCTCTTTATTCTTATTCCTTTGGGACTTTAACCCGGTACCTTTTTGTGAGACTCTAACTCACTTTTACTCTTTTTCTTATCATTACTTCAACTTCAACTTCTCATGAGATTTTCACCAAAATCAAAACAGACCTTTACCAGTAATTTTCAGTGAGTAGAGTTTCAATTTTGTCAGAACCAATTCAGCACTGTTTGGAAATAATTCAACAGGTAGTGCCTTACCTTTGAATAAGCCGGCTTATGTCCACTCACTTGACCACTGACTCGTGTCTGCCTGTTTGAGCACCTTGGACCCTCTCAGTCTCAACCTCCAACTTTTCTCCCTCAACCCTCGGCCAATGCACCAAATGTTACGGGTTCGAAATTGAGGATGAGAGTCAAACAATGATGGTCCAGAAGAGGTCAATCAAACAATTGATTTTAATGAATGCACGCAGCGTGGAGAGGTGCAAACTGCCAAACAGTTGTACATCTCTACCCAAAATACACTCTAGATTGCTTTTATAACATCAGGGTATTGTAACGCCCCTTCTTGCGTTTACAAGCACATAATTTGCATGTACAGAACATTCATGTATTTTAAGAATTAACTGCAACATAGAGGTTCCTCCTTGTGGCATACTCTTCCGAATATAGTGATGACCTAAGGCCTTTGAGGTCACCATGGACTGGACATCCTTCCGTCACCTGTAACTAAGCAAACTCAAATACCACAAGAAGCTGAATACATTCAGGCCTTTGCTCAGCTACTATTTTACTGTAACAATATACTCAGCATATGAGTTTTGATATATATATTTAACTCAATCATTTTAAAGTGGTTATAACTGCACCTGTCATAAACATGTTAATATTTGATTATAATAACCCCTATAATATAAATTATAACATAATGCCAGCAACTTCAATAAATGCTTGGATGAAGTGATAATTAATGCAATGACAAAGATGATGGTTATGTAAAATAATCCCTATAATTCTACACCACCTACCTTGTGTCCTCATACCTGGTGGTAATGGACAGCATGTTGCCTTATCAGCACTGGGGTCTTTTGTTTGATGGTTCCACAGTGCCTCCCTCTGGCCGTGATGAAGTACTACACCCCTCTGCTCTTTCTATTACAGGGAATGTCTAGAAAGCACAAACCTTTAATAATCACAGCTGAGATCATAAAGTGTAGTTATCCTTCCTTCCTTTCCTTCTTCCTTCCTCTTAAGCACTTAAGGGTTGCTGGAGATGGCTTGAGGACTATCCCAGCTTTCACAAGGTAAAACTCAGGGTACACACTTGACAGTTCACCACTCATGATCCCATTGACAATAGATGATTGTAATTGCCAAAAGAATCACCAATTAAATGGCCTTTATTTGTATAGCGCTTTACTAGTCCCTAAGGACCCTAAAGCACTTTACACATCCAGTCATCCACCCATTGACACACCGATGGTAGCAAGCTACATTGTAGCCACAGCCACAGGGCGCTGCTCAAACCGCAACCTTCCCATTACAAGGCAAACTCCCAAGTCTTGAGCCACGATCGCCTTAACCTAAAGAGCGAGTTGCTGGAGTGTGAGAGGGCGGAGCACCCTCAGACAACACAACATGCAAACAGCAGCCAGCAGATTCACATGCACGACCTTCTTGCTGTGAGGCAACAGTACCAACCACTGCACCACCGTGCTGACCTTAGAGTGCAGTTGTATGGTGGAAAATGTTACTGTGGATGCTTTAGATTATATTACATACAGAAAGAAGTACTGGTTTATTATTTTAGTGGGCAAAAGAGTCAAGATTGGATCTAAAGGATGTAAATGGACAAGCACAGTGCATTTCTACTCAGTCTGAACACTCGACACAGCCTCATTCACCCAACTGCACACACATGATTAGGGGAAACTCAACATTGAGTATCTTCATTTTTTCATCAAAAGACTTTCTCTGTATCTCTGCTCTGTTTGTTTTGACTTGAAACACTAAATAAAAGTTTTACTACACATCTGTCTCTATTGTTTAATCAGCAGCTGTAATACTAAACTGTCCAAAATTTAAAATTCTACATTTAGTAGATTTAGAGATATTTATTTCACCACTTTTAGTTAATGATACTTTATAAACCTATTCTGCTGTTTAACAAAGACAGTATCATCATGTTTAAAGCACTTTTCAATCTGACAGCAGCACTCAGTTCTCCTGCACATGTGTGATCTTGGAGTGAACTGAAGGTTCAGATGCATCTCTCAGGTCCTGTGTGGAGACTTTGCTGGACTTTGTCTGTCTGTTAAAGATGTGATTTTCAGATGCTATTCAGCTGGTGTAGATAGTGGGGGTTTAGGTCTAAAACATCGTCTTTTGTCCTCCATTCATCCAGTTTCATGAGATAAAGTTTTGGTACAAGGACTGGACTGAAAAAGACTGAAAAGAGAAACTTTGAAAGAGTTTTAGAAGCCTGGAGGAAAAGCAGTGCTTGTTTAATCAAATGTAATAATACACATTGTTTAAATGTCCCAAAGTAAAGAGATCTCTCTGTGAACCTTTAATTCGTCACCCTCTTGTGGCAGCAGCTGGCTACTGTTACTTGCACATGTGCACTGTGGTTTTTTATTACGTTATAATTTAATACAAAACCCTTTAATTAAATTTGTGAGTTGAAGTAATATATGAAATATTAGTGTTAAGTAAGTCCCAGAGTTCAGTTTTTTATAAATACAGTGTACTGTATTTATTCTTATTCTTATTTTATTTTATTCTAATTTTTGCTTCATAACTTTTGCACTGTCCACTTCCTGCTGTGACAAAACAAATTTCCCACGTGTGGGACTAATAAAGGTTATCTTATCTTATCTTATCTTATTGGACATTAGCTACATTTAATAAGAAGATGAGATCCAAATATATGCTTATGTCAACACATGTTCATTTTGATGAAGTTTACTGAACAAATTTGAATCATCACAACAACCAAAATGTTAGCAACACATCATAAAGTTTATTATTCTAACTATGGTAACCATGTTGTCCAGAATCGTGACATCGCACCCATTTAGAATCTTACCACCACTTTGAGCCTTTGATCCTTAAACCCATAAATAGGGGTGAGAAGCAACAACTTTTAGTCTGTTATTTGCAGCATCTATGTTCGCAGCCTTCGACTGTTCGTGACACAGATTTAGAGTCTTACCACCAACGTGATCATTTGATCCTAAAACCGACAGATAACAGTGAAAAACAACGACTTTTAGTCCATTACTGGCAGCATTTCTGTCTGCAGCCCTCAACTATTAGCCATTTAGAAACATTTGGATCCTGACTCCAGACTCCAACATGTCTCAAGGTGAAGAACCAAAAAGTCAAGAAGTTGACCCCGGCGCTCTTCCCTGGGATGAACCAGAAGACCCTTACCTCTCCTCTCTTCCCTGGGCTGAGCAAGTTGACTTAGAGGAGAAGCGCTTGGCAGAAATGGAGAATGAAAATCTTCTTAACAGAGAGAAGATTGTCTTATTGATGGAGGAAAATGAGAGACAGAGCGCTCAATTAAAAAAAATGTCCTACCTGCTCCAAGAAAAGGAGAGTATTATTGATGAAAAACAGTGGGATATCAAAGACATGGAGGAAAGGAACCAAGAGCTCCAAGGAAAGCTGGATGAAGCTCAAGAAAAAATTAAAGAAATCCTCCAGGAGAAGACACAACAGGACATGAGAGAAAGACAGATGCATGATGAACTTGAAAAGATGGAGATCAAATACAGAGTGGTAAAAGCAAGGGATGATAAAAATCAGGAAACAAATAAAGAGGTTCTTCAAGAGAAAAGGCAGCAGCAGATCAAACAAAGGCGAATGGGCCGCGAGGTTAAGTACATCAAGAAAGAAAATGACGAGCTGCAAGTAAAGCTTGATGAAGCTCTGCAAATAAATGAAGCGATCCTCGAAGAGAAGAACCAAGAGGACATAAAGAAGCGAGACATGGAGAGGCAACTCCAACACATGGAGGGAAAAGACAGGATGCTGCAGGCAAGGCTTAAAGAAACAGTGCACAAATATGACGAGTTGCTGCAAGAGAAAAAGCAACAGGAGATGAAACAAAAAGAATTAGATTGCAAGATTCAGAACATGGAGAAAAACAATGAATGCTTGCAAGTAAAGCTCGATGAAGCTTTGCTAAATAATACAAAAATCCTTGAAGTGAAACAACAACTGGTCATAAACCAGGGAGAAATGCAATGCCAGCTCCAAGGCATGGAAGGAAAATACAGAGCACTGCAGGCAATGCATTATGAAACACGGAAGAAATATGAAGAGCTGTGTCAAGAAAAAGAACAACAGGACATAAAGCAGAACAAAGAAAAACTTCTTCTTGTCCAAGACTTTGAGAAGACAAAGCAAAAGCTGCAAGAACTTGGCAACAAAATTAAGCACACAACAGCTGAACTGGAAGGAGAAAAGGAGAAAGTGCAAAAACAGGAGGCAACAGCTAAAGAACTCAAAGAAAGGCTCAAAGAAGAACAAGCCAAATCAGAAGAAGTGGAAAAAATATGCAACAAACTTAAGAAGCAAAATACAGAAACAGTGGACGAGTTGAGATCCCTCATACTAGAGAAGAAAGTGCTTGTGGAAAAGCAACTCAAGAAGAAGAAAAAGTGCTTCCGCTTCTTCCTCCGCAGGGCCACTCCTGCCTCATCTTCCTCCACCTCTGTTCCAGCTTAATTTTCCCTTCTCCTCTCCCTCCCCTCTCTCCCCAATAATTTCATAATAAACAAAATTGACTGCATTTTAAATGTGTCTGATCAGTGTCTTCATTCAAGAATGAATTGTCTTTGTCACAGAGTCATGTGTATTTTGTCTTTTCCTCGGGCTGGTGATCCTCATGGACGTTCAGCCCTGGAGTCCAGATTATTAGTGTTGTAATCACATTTAGTGTTACATTTTAGATCACCACAATAGGATATCCACAATTTAGGATTCAGGCATTTGTTTTAGTTTGATATCGTAATCATTCTATGATTGAGTCGTTAACAGAACCAGCAGTTAGCAGCAATAACTTCAAATCAATGACATTTGCAAGCATTCCTTTATACACAGCATTTCAGTCAGGTTGAGGTCTGGACTTCCATGATGTAGATTTGCTGCTGTGCTTGGGGTCATTATCCTGTTGCATGGCCTAATTTAGAAGAAGCTTTATCTGTCGGACAGACAGCCTCACATTTGACTCTAAAACACTTTGGCATACAGAGGAGTTCGTTGACTGCAAGGTGCTTTATTGCTTGTGTCTGCAGAAGAAGCTCAAATCACCACACTTGAACCAGCATATTTGACAGTGGGTTTGATGTGTTTAAGTGTTTGAGTGTCTGAAATACTGACATGTGAACGCCAGAATATAATGGTGAGATTTTAGTGCTGGTTAGATTGCATACACACTGCACATTATAAGGTTTTACAATTTTGCATCTGTGACCATTCAAACACCAGACAGTACTGAATGTTTCTTCTTTCTTTGTGCAACTTTACAATCATAATGTCCATTTTTGGGTTTTCGGGGATTTTTAGGGAAAGAAGGGAAGTTTTATTTTTAATGATCAGTATCAGTGATTAATCACTACAGTGGGATAAATAAACTTGTCATGTTTTCACAGATTTATTTTGACATTACATCATATTTGTAAGAGGAACATTCATTAGGTTTAAACAAAATCATACAAAAGAATTGTAACGCTTGCATATTGTTAACCTAGAAGCACTTTTAGTCTTTGTTAAGTTTATCTAAAAAGAATTTGGCAAACACCCTTTTTTGAATGTCATGCTCTTGCAGGCTGCAGTAACATTTGAGTTTTGTAAGTGCAAAGGTCCATTCAAACAGGTGGTGACATTACAATCCTTGGTTTATGTACATTTTGGAGCTTGTCAACATTCAGCATTTCCAAAAGCAGAATGAAAGTTTGAAAAAAAAATTCAGTAAGCTTGAAGATATATTTACATGTACATTTATTTTCCTTCCTTGTGGTCATACAAATTCTGCCTCTGATGCTTCTGACTTCAGATGTTAGTAAAAAAAAATATTGTTAACTGGGCAAAACAGTTTTTCTTTTAAACATATCAGGAGGTTTATTTTCCCTGACATCATCTAAACACAGCTCCTTTGCAATACTGATAAAGTTTCTCTATAGTTTGCCACATTATATTACAGCAGATCTAGAAGTTGTATCTAAATGGTGATTCTCCATTAATGAATTTGTATAAGGTCAAGTCACAAGAAGTGGAATCCTTCACTGCGCACATTAACGCCGTGGATAAAAACATCAAGTTCACCAGGGAAGACACTAAGGATAACTGTTTGCCTTTCCTGGACTGCGCTGTGCACATTGAAGAGAATGGCAACCTCAACATTGAAGTTTACCGGAAGCCCACACACACGGACCAGTACCTCCTCTTTGACTCCCATCACCCTCTGGAACACAAACTTGGAGTAATTAGGACCCTACACCACCGGGCAGAACTTGTTCCCTCTAAGCCTGAAGGGAAAAAGAAGGAACACACACATGTAAAGGAAGCACTGAAAACATGTGGTTATCCTAACTGGGCGTTCATAAAGTCAGCAAAGAGGCACAGAAAAGAAGATCAGACACCAGCGAGGGAGGATAAGAAAGACAGACGCAACAACATTGTCATCCCCTATGTAGCGGTGTATCAGAGAAACTCAGGAGAGTTTTCTCCAAGCACGACATCCCAGTGTACTTCAGACCCAGCAACACACTCAGACACAAACTGGTTCACCCGAAAGACAAAACTCCAAAACACAGACTGAACAACGTGGTGTATGCTGTACAGTGCAGTGAGGAATGCCCAGACCTCTACATTGGAGAGACCAAACAGCCACTTCACAAGCGCATGGCACAACATAGAAGAGCCACCTCCACAGGACAAGACTCAGCAGTCCACCTGCATCTTAAGGATAAAGGTCACTCTTTCGAGGATGCCAATGTTCACATTTTGGACAGAGAGGACAGATGGTTTGAAAGAGGAGTGAAAGAGGCCATCTATGTCCACTGTGAGCGACCATCTTTGAACAGAGGCGGGTTTTTACGACACCAACTGTCTGCCATCTATAATCCAGTTTTGAGTTCCCTCCCCAGACGCCTTAACGCCCACTCACATCCTGGGCCATCTGACCTCAGGCAATCACATGATAGGGTGGGGCCAGGTTTCACAATGAGCTCACCCGAAACCCTGGCTGATTAGGTACCACACCCGCTTTCACACCTTGTCGCATGTGATTAGAGGATCACCAGGGGGTCCTTTGTCCCTCTTTGGGGGGATACTCCCACTGGGTTTAAATCTGGGACTCTCGGCCATTTGACCTTAGAACTGAAGAAGCTTCTCGGATGAGAGGTGAAACGTCTTCAAGCAACTCAAAGAAGTCCAGACGCTTTTCTTTGCAAACTCCTTTGACTACGATGACCTGGATGACTGAGAACCTTCACAGACATAAGGTCAAGTCCTGGATATTTTACTAACTGTAACAACAAACCACTGCTTCCTACTCTGGGAGTAGGGGGGTGTAAGCTGCTCTCCCCAGCCTACACCCCCCTCAGGCGCAGTGCCAGGCCCACCACAAGGACTGTTACAACCTGGCCGGAAAATGCTCTCCACAAACTACAAGACTGCTTCACAGAGACAGACTGGGACATATTTGAACACCAGGACCTAGAAACTTTCACAGGATCAGTACTGGACTACATCAAGTTCTGTACTGCAAATGTGACAGTGGACAAAAGCCATTCGGGTTTTCCCGAATCAAAACCCTGGATGACCAGCGAGGTCCGCTCACTCCTCAAAGCCCGTGATGCCGCCTTCAGGTCAGGTGACAGAGCTCTGTACAGGGCTGCTCGAGCTGACCTGAAAAGGGGGATTAAAAAAGCCAAGTCAGACCACAAAAGGAACATCGAGTCCCACCTGTCCAGCAACAACACACGAGAGGTGTGGCAGGGAATGCAAGACATCATCAACCACAGAGGCAGCACTGTGAAAACAGAGAATTCGAGTGTGCAGCTGGCAGAGGAAATAAACAGCTTCTTCGCCCGCTTTGAAACACCACAACAGCAACACTCATCTGCTTCAGCCCTGCTCCCATCCTCATCCTCACCTGGTTCCTGCACCGCTCCACTCACTGTAACGGAGCACGATGTCAGACGTGTGCTCCTAGCAGTGAACCCCAGGAAGGCGGCCGGTCCAGACGGAGTACCTGGCAAGGTACTAAGAGCATGCGCACACCAGCTCACCCTCATCTTCACCAGACTCTTCAACCTCTCACTGGATCAGGCAGCCATCCCATCCTGTCTAAAATCAGCCACAATCATCCCAGTGCCGAAGAAGTCTCCCATCACCAGCCTGAATGATTACCGCCCTGTGGCCTCACACCGGTAATCATGAAATGCTTTGAGAGACTAGTCCTTCAACACATCAAGGATTACCTCCCCAGAATTCGACCCCCACCAGTTTGCATACCGTGCAAACAGATCCACAGAAGACGCCATCGCCACAGCCCTCCACGCTGTGCTGAGTCACCTAGAGCAGCGGCAGAGCTACGTCCGAATGCTCTTTGTGGACTACAGCTCAGCCTTTAATACTATCATCCTGGACATCCTCATCAACAAACTGGTCACTCTTGGCCTCCCTCCTCTCACATGTGCCTGGATAAAGGACTTTCTCACAAACCGGCCCCAGACTGTGAGACTCGGCCCTCATCTCTCCTCCACTCGCACACTGAGCACCGGCTCCCCACAGGGCTGTGTGCTGAGCCCCCTCCTGTATTCTCTCTACACCCACGACTGCAGTCCGACCCACAACAACACTCTCATCATCAAGTTTGCTGATGACACCACGGTAGTCGGACTCATCTCGAAGGGAGACGAAGCAGAGTACAGAGAGGAAGTCCTGAAGTTGGCAGCATGGTGTTCAGAAAACAACCTGGCACTGAACACCAAGAAAACCAAAGAGCTCATTGTTGACTTCAGGAGACACAGAACTGACTTGGCCCCCTCTACATCAACGGGAGTGTGTGGAGAGGGTCCACACCTTCCGGTTCCTTGGTGTCCTCATCTCTGCTGACATCTCCTGGACGGAAAACATCTCAGCGGTCATCAAGAAGGCCCAACAGCGGCTGCACTTCCTGAGAGTCCTCAGGAAGTACAAGCTGAGCTCCAACCTGCTGCTGACCTTCTACCGCTCGTCCATTGAGAGCCTGCTAACCTACTGCATCACGGTATGGTACGGCAGCTGCACCAAGGCAGATAGAGTGAGGCTTCAGAGTGTGGTCAAGACAGCACAAAAGATCATCGGCTGCCCTCTCCCCTCCCTGATTGACATTTATTCCTCCCGCTGCCTCAGCAGAGCAGCAAACATTATCAAGGACAGCTCCCACCCTGGTTTCAACATGTTCAGCCTGCTTCCCTCAGGGAAGCGCTACAGGTGCATCAACACTAAAACCCACAGACTCAAAAACAGTTTCTTCCCCAAAGCGATAACCACCCTGAACTCACACATGCACCGATAACACAGCCCACCACTTCCCACTTCCTCTATGGACCACCACTATTTATACTAATTCTATGTGCAATAACTGTATATACATAAACACTATTTATACCAATTCCATGTGCAATAACTCAACTGTACATACATAACACTATTTATTACATATTGTTTACGGCTTGTAAATTGTACATTTTATATATATACACATCTTCTTCCCTATGTTAATACTGTTCATATGTATATAGCGCTGAAGAACTGTACCCCCCCCCCAGCATGTTTACACTGAGTAGGAGATGCTCTGTATCTCATTGTACAACTGTATAATGACAATAAAGGCATTCTATTCTATTCTATTCTACTCTATGCATTATAATCTACAGCATCTACAAAGACACCTTCCAACAAACGGCTACACTCTATGATCTCAGCTATGATAATTAAAGGTTTGTGCTTTCTAGACATTCCCTGTAATGGAAAGAGCAGAGGGGTGTGGTACTTCATCACGGCCAGAAGGAGGCACCATGTAACCATCAAACAAAAGACCCCAGTGTTGATAAGGCAAGGTACTGTACGTTACCACAGGGTATGAGGATACAGGTAGGTGGCAAAATCATTCAATCCATCATCAGTCACCGCAAATCAGAATAAATTTGTTACGTTCATTCAGGTCCTGATGTATTTTTATAGCTGCATAAAACTACTGAGAGAAAGATATTAAACAATAAAACATAAATCCAGATAGATTCAATTAAATGTCTCTTTTTTTAACCCGTCATGAACTTCAGTGGTATTTTTAAGAGAATAGTAGTAGTTATGAAAGGGTAGTACTTCAGAAAGTCTGAGGATCCATGAGTGCAAGGCCATTCAGAAATAGTCACAATATATCTTGTATGGGCAGAAATCTGTGCCATCAGAAACTGAATTTGAATAAGTTAAATTTGAATTTGAATTACTCGGATTGAATCTGAATTGTAACTTGAATGAAAGCTTTTGAAAACTGAATTTGAATTAGTCTAATTTGAAATTGAATTTATGGTTTGAAACTGCATTTTATCCTTTAAAATTCAGCTCTCGAATAATTTCACATTCACTTCTCACCATTCAGTTTCAGTTCTACAATTCAATTTCAGTTCCAAAATTCAGTTTTTGGGACTTACATCCGGTTCGGTTCAAGCGCAGATTAATAGAACTACAGACTGATAGCGTTACTGACGGAATCTACAGCGTCTTGAGCTGAATTAAGACTTCAGAAGTCATTCGTCATGTCGAATGACCAGCGGATAAACTCTCAGGTTGGTAATAAATGTATTACATGTATAAGAACAAGCGTCATGTTAACAATTGATAGCCGTACAGTAACCTTTATGCTTATTGTAGCTGCTAGCTAAAAACGCTAATTTAGCCTAGTTTGCCCTGGATTCAGCTTTGACAAATATGATCGACTGTTTCTAGTAGAATTCCAAAGTTGTCATCTTGTACCCTGTCAGAGCCCTGTATGCTTGCAGAGACCCCTACAGTAAGGAAACATGCAAAACGCTGTCCAAACCTTTGTATTTGAGCTTTATTTATGTCTTACACAGCATCCCAACTCTTTAGCGAACTTAATAACTTTAGCTAAAGTGAATAGTTAGTCTTATTCATTAGTGCAGCGTTACTGGATCACCTCTGTTTGAAGTGATATAGTATGATATACAACTATCACTGAAACAGCAAATTTTGTAAATAAACAACACTTCTCATTCTCTAAACGTTTGGCCACAGATGTAAATTACACTATCAGTGCTTGTTCACTCTTGACAATAATTACATTTCTAAATTCTCTTTGTGCATTTACAGGTAAACAATATCTAATATTTTATCTAAATGACTGCTTTGTCTTTGAAAAGGTGAAGAGCCTGAGGCGGTGACAGTCCAGTTCTACTCTAAGTACATCCTTACGGTGGTTCACAGGACAAGGCGACATTCCTGTCCTGCCAGAAGAGAAGAGAAACTTCAGAGTCTTCATGAAGTTCAACCACACCTGTCATATGGAATATGACAGGGTCTCAAACTCCAGTCCTCGAAGGCCGGTGTCATGCAACTTTTCCATGCGCCCTCGAGGACTGGAGTTTGAGACCCCGCCGTATGGTGTTCATGCAGTTTTCTACCCCACAGTTACAGCATGTCTGACTGCCTGTTCAGCATATGCAAAAATATATGATGAGTTTAAGCATGTGATGACTAAGGCCTTCCATTATGGTGTTTGTCATCACATGTCACAGACATCTGGATGATCATTTGGAATAAACAAAAAACAAAAAACTTGTTACTTCATCTTTTATCTTTATTATTATTATTATTGTTCTTATTTTACATTTTTCATTGTTAGGCATTGGGTTTATTTGTAGTAGTCCTTTCCAGCTTCTTTCCCTCTTCCATGTTACTGTGTCAGCTTGTCAGCATCTATTTGGGGTTGGGAGTGGAACAGGAAGTAAGGAACAGAAAGTGCCATTTAAACCAGGAGAGGTTCTTATATTTCAGAAGAAGGGATTAATTCAAAAGAAATGACCTCAATGCCATATTTTATTTAGGAACCCTAGAGAGCACTTTGCAAAATAACACATTCTTATAATTTCACCCTCAGATGAGCCAAGCTACGACTGTCAGGGAAGGTGATGTAGGTACAGAGCATGTGAGAGTGGTTAAGTTAATGTCTCTTGTCTAGATGAAGGCACAGGAGGGATCAATGGCACGGCGTAGAGATTCAGTATCTTCAGTCTTCAGTGGACACTCCATTTCTGGCACAAAACACCTGTAAAAGATGGTCGATTTAGGAGGTGACCCGACAACTTCAGCCTGTCAAACATAGCAATGGAGCAGTATGTTTTAAAAAAAAAAATCTAATTAAGCATGCACTCAGTACCCTAAGAATTATTATGATAGTTAAACACAGTGATAGTTGTATATCATATTATATCACTTCAAACAGAGGTGATCCAGTAACGCTGCACTAATGAATAAGACTAACTATTCACTTTAGCTAAAGTTATTAAGTTAGCTAAAGAGTTGGGATGCTGTGTAAGACATAAATAAAGCTCAAATACAAAGGTTTGGACAGCGTTTTGCATGTTTCCTTACTGTAGGGGTCTCTGCAAGCATACAGGGCTCTGAGAGGGTACAAGATGACAACTTTGGAATCCTACTAGAAACAGTCGATCATATTTGTCAAAGCTGAATCCAGGGCAAACTAGGCTAAATTAGCGTTTTTAGCTAGCAGCTACAATAAGCATAAAGGTTACTGTACGGCTATCAATTGTTAACATGACGCTTGTTCTTATACATGTAATACATTTATTACCAACCTGAGAGTTTATCCGCTGGTCATTCGACATGACGAATGACTTCTGAAGTCTTAATTCAGCTCAAGACGCTGTAGATTCCGTCAGTAACGCTATCAGTCTGTAGTTCTATTAATCTGCGCTTGAACCGGAACCGGATGTAAGTCCCAAAAACCTGAATTTTGGAACTGAAATTGAATTGTAGAACTGAAACTGAATGGTGAGAAGTGAATGTGAAATTATTCGAGAGCTGAATTTTTAAAGGATAAAATGCAGTTTCAAACCATAAATTCAATTTCAAATTAGACTAATTCAAATTCAGTTTTCAAAAGCTTTCATTCAAGTTACAATTCAGATTCAATCCGAGTAATTCAAATTCAAATTTAACTTATTCAAATTCAGTTTCTGATGGCACAGATTTCTGCCCATAATCTTGACCCAGCTCTAATTTGTGAGTGAAATCTATGAAGGTGTGGATATTTAACAGTTCATAAGGTCCTTTCTCTTTTTTTTTTCCTTCTTGAATTTGTCTTTCAAGTGGAAGACATTTGATTTCAGACGGGACGATAAGGCACAGCCCCTCACAAGCTCAGGTCGATGATGATGTGCTCAAAGATCTGCGTGTTTCCCTTGAAGCTCGAGGAAAAAATAAAGTCCCTGCGGTCGGTAGATACCACGGTGAAAGAGCGTGGGGCTTGGATGTACACCTCCTTAAAGCGGTCAAAGATTTTGTTGTCCTCATCCCACAGGTAGATCTGTGAGAAGGTGTAGTCGCTTCCCAGAGCCAGATAGTAACGTTCCTTGAAAGAGAACGGCTGGAGAATCATGGAGCCTCGAGAGGGCAAAGCTTGGATCTCAGCAAACTGTTTGGTGCCCCAACGCAGAACTTTGGAATCACCGATATACCGCGTCATAGCCAGGTAGAGCTCCTCCTTGATCCGGAAGTGTTTCACAACCACTACATCCTCCATGTTGGGGATCTCACCCTGCAGGATGAACTTCTGGTTGCTCCGGCTCCACTGGTAGATCACTGGAACCTGTGAGCGGCTCGCTAGAATAAGGTGAGCTTTCCCATCCAAGTCCAGAAACTCTACATCCGTGTCGCGGTACCACTCGTGCAGTGACTGGTGCGAATAAAAGCCATTATCATTCCACTTGTAGAGGGTGGAGAGGCCAGCTTTTGAGCTGTCAGCAATCACAAAGAACCAATCAGAGCCAATCTGGAAGGCCTCAATATCATTGGGCTTAGAGATCTTGGACACTTCGATATCCTGGAACTTATTGAACCTGCTTTGGTCGTCATCAAACTTGTAAATGTGGGAACCACCAAACAGCTGAGCCACAATGACAAACACCTCATTTTCGATGATGACAGATTTGCACCCCACAATGGACTGACCTAAAGGGCAGAGAAACACATGAATCGCGTGAGAATGAAACTGGGAGCATTCTGGGAGTGTTTGTTAGCCTAATGTGTGATTTAGACTTCCTAACTTACAGTGTCACTGGAAACTCCCTTTAACCCTTCACCCAACCTTCCACGTAACCTGACATGCACCTCCTGCCCACATAGCAAAATTGGTATGGCCCAGATCTGGCCCACACAATGTGCTTACACATGGCCCACATACCGCAAAGACTGACGGCCCTTTGGTGGCCCAGATCAGGTTTGCCAGAGGAGGCCCAGACATGGGCCAGCACAAGGCCAGTTGCAGACACACTGGTGGTCTTGTGCTAGCCCATCTCTGGCACCAAAGGACCGTCATTCTTTGCGGTGTGTGGGCCATGTGTAAGTTGTGTGCAGCCACGGGCAGTCACAGACACACAGCTGACCCTGTGCTGGCCCAGATGTCAGCCAAATGTGTACCTTAATCAAGCCATGTAATAACAACATGTGCCGGAACATAAATAGTGCAAAAGTAACATTACGAACCTCTGTTCAGACAGTGAATGAACTGATTCTTTTACAGCACATTTCCTTTCCCAAAGTCATACCTGAATTTGAAACGTTGGCTACCATAGCAGTATAGTATATCAACATGGCACTTGGGTCTTCCAACTAAAATAGGAAAATAGGAACATAAACAGTGCCATCATTGCCAGACCTGGCCCACATCTGGTTGACATATACCCTGCCATGACACCAGTCAGTCAGAAGTGCCAGCTTGATGCCGGATCAGGGGAAGACCTGTTTTCTATGAGCCTGGGCAACATGACCCAAACCACAATCGAGCAAGATATGGCATGCCATCACATAGACAGTGCCATCTATACCAGGCCTGGCCCATATCTGGATGGCATACGTCTTATCATGCCAGAAGTCAGCCAGCAGTGCCGGCTTGATACCAGATCTGGGCCAGACCTGCTTGCTATGTGGGTTAGAGATGTAACTACACGTTGGGTCGACACAGCCTGCAAGGACTTAAATGGTTAGAAGGTTGCGCTGCAGGATCAAGAGGGGTTTCCAGTTATCTCGTAAGTTAGGACACATTTCCTGCAAAAGTCGAAATCAAAATTTACCTTTGATGTTATCATAAGTCCTGAAGTTCATTTCTATGTGGTCCCACTGGAAAATCATACAGCTCTCTGTGCTGGGAGCAGAAATGGCCACGTAGACATCATTCTTATAGCTGAATGTGTCAACAGACAACGATTCTGAGGCAACAGACTGATGAAGGATGAAATCTGTGGAAAGGAACATCGGAAATGTATTTTTCACAAACCAACCAGCAAGCCACGTTAAATGAATAACCTCTACACAACTTAGAATGACTCTGCTGAGTTCTCTGATCCTGATCTCAGCTGGACATGAGAGAAGGGCAGCTGGCTCAGGTGTTTCTCACCTGTGGAGACACACTCATTCTGCAGGCTGGTCATATCATTGAGGCGCTTGCCCTTCATGTCCTCTGGTCCAGCACACACACATCCGACACTGTGGCATTGGTGTTCTTTAACCACGTCATAAGCCACTTGGCTCTGCAGTCACATTCAAAGGCATTGCCTCGCAGGTCCCTGCAGAAAGGGAATATTGTGTTTCATGGCTGAATTGGGAGAAAGACAGACTGCAAGAATTACTCAGTACGCTATTTGCCTATTTAACTATGTACAAACTCACAGCTCTATAAGGGAGTCAAGGTCAATGAGGAGGTCCCTGGGCAAGGCTTTAATGTTATTGTTTGCCAAAGACCTGGAAACAAATGCAGTTGATTATGAAAAAGAGACATCATTAAATCATGTATAACAGATAACAGTTGTATTTTCAGTCACTGGAACATACAAGTGAGTCAGGTCCCTGAGTCCTCTGAAGGCATATTTGGATGTAGTCTCTAGTTTGTTACTCTCAATGAATCTGTGGATCAACAAGAAGAAAAAGAAAAGTATATTTTTTGATCAATTTCAACATTTTGCCAGCTAGTAAACCAAATGGTAAATGGACTGGTTCTTGTACAGCACTTTTCTATTTTGCCTGAGCACTCGAAATCCTTGAAACCTGTCTAATTCAGATCAGGACCTCAAAGCACCAGCAGCCCAGATCAGCTGATCACAGCCTGGACACAAAGAAAATTTACTGAAGCTTTGAATAGAAATTGCGATTCTTAACCTCTTGTTGAGCCACTACAACCAATTTTAGAGTTCCCCCACCTGCTGAATCCCACTTTAACCCGTTCCTTACTCATTTTCTGTTTAGAGTCGCTCTCTACAATGTAGAGATATTTTAAAATCTTTCGTCTTTTTCTCTGCTCATGTTCTACCAAACTGATTCAAGCTGCGTATATTTATGAGAATTAAAATTTAAAGAAGTAAAGGTAATTTTCTTATGTATTAATGTTACTTTAATGATACATTAATATAGCACAAGGTTCAATTAGCTTTGCACAAAAATAGCTGGTAGAAAAATCCCTTTAATGGGACCACAGAGGAAATATTTGCTGGAGCACACCTCGTGTCCCCCAGAATCCTTACTTTGTCCATGTGAATTTTAAACAATCAAATCTTGTGAAAATGGCCACAACTTGTATATTTAACACAGACATAATAGGGGAGACCGGGGATAATTTCTCCAATCAGGGCTAAGTTTCAAATGATGTGACTCATCCTGTGCATGCCCAATTCAGTTCTGCTATCACATGTGAAAAATCAGCACATTTTGTCAAACACAGACAATATAACACGAAAAAAAGTAATTTGTATGCCAAAAAGTAAGTTTTTCGACTTTATTTCAATTTCTAATAGCATTATCTGCTTTGCAGTCAAGTGGAGCGTGCGTCTGTCCTCTCAGTAAGTGAGTGAGACAGCGGTGAGGACGGCTGTGCGAGTGCATCGCAAAAACACAGAAATATGCCTGACACCTGTAAACAAAGCAGTACCTGGCTGCAGTTTAAAGACCTTTTTGTCTCTGTCTTGGTCTTGTCTTGTCTTGGTCTCGATACCCTCTAATCTTGGTATTGTCTTGATCTTGGTTTAGGCGGTCTTGACTAAAAGTCTACAACTTTATTACCTTCATTTTCTTCCAAAGCAGTTTTTGAAACATCTTTGTGAACTGACTAATGCTTGAACATTGCTGTAGGTCCACAGGAAAACTGTTCCACAGTTTTACCTCATAAATGGTAAAACAAAAGGTTTTAACCCTTGTCCGTGCTTTAAGAGTCTTCATCAATGTTCCTCTAAGCTGCGCACGTGCGCAATTGCGCACTGCTGGCACGGTCTCTGCGCACAGAAAATCTGCGTTGCGCAAACAAAAAATCTAACCTGAATTGAAATTAAAATTAAAACTTTAACAATTCTGTTTTGCAGTGTTAGTCAGTAAGTGACTGGCTGCTCCTGTATGGGATTAGAACGATGCCACCTTATCCTATAGTCCAGCCAATAATGCGATTCACATTCGTATACGCAGCCAATCAACGTTGTTGACACGCTATGACAGCGTCCTATGTGCCGACACCGGTGTTTTAGCTAGCAAAGGGCGTGGCTGATGTGCAGTGAAGCCACGTTAATGACAACGCGTACAACCATTGGAGATGTGAGCAGGACAGACGGAACAATTGACGGGAAAAGTGTGGACTTTATACCAGTTTTTAAATTGTGTTGATGGGCCACGTAAAACCAGAGTTATGATAAAAATATCTGCAATGTTTGGTTTTCTTCCTGAATACTATCGTTGTTTATATTTACTGTGGGAAGAAACGGTAAAAACGGCGTTTTACAAGGAAAACGCTCGAAAGCACTCTCTGCCTGTGAGCAAAAACAACACCAAAAAACCCCCACCCTTTCCTATTGGTCGAAAAAAGTACCGTGTCGACCAATCAAAAAATGATATGGCAACGTGGCATCTAGTTGTTAAGAAACGGGGGGAAGTTTTAGGAGTGATGGCGGTGTTCTGAGATGTGAGAGATTTGAGACGTTTAGCGCAAATCTTGTGTAGTTAGTGTGTAGTGTAGTCAATAGTTTTGTTGGTGTGTCAGAACAATGAGGCAGCTGCTGAATGTTACAGGTGTTACAGCAGTGATACATCTCCTGCTGTCAGGCCTGCAGGTATCAGGCTGTTGTTCTCCTTTATCTCATAGTGGACAGAAATTATTTTTTGGAGTGGCACAAATAATTTGTGTGGCATCAGATTTGATGCAGAACAGCTGATTGTTCTGTAAATAGTTTGAAATGTTTATTTAAAAAACGCCTTGACTGCATTAAAAAAAATAGCTGCAAAAAACTTTGTTGTTTGCCAAACTGAGTTACTTTTTGAAGTAGTAACTATATAATTAATTGCCCAGCATTGGTCATTATATACTGTATTTTGCAGACAGAGAGTTATAGGACTCTCCCAGACCACAGACTCAGACTTTATGAAGAAAAAAAAGAAAAAGTTGTGTTTTCAAAATTGGAGTTCAAGTTATTTTTACTTCCAATACTGTTAACATACTACACAGGTCATGAACAGGATTTTTTAAATTTTCATTGTAAGTGGGCTAAAGCAGTTAATTAAAAGTAGTCTAACATAAATGTAAATGCTGTAATTTGATTATTGTAATAAACCATGTAACTTGGATGGATTAGATGCTGGCGTGACCACAGTGCACACGTCTGATGTCGCTCACAGTGGTCCAAGGGATCGCTCAGGGAGTTTGTGTGTTCGCTCAGACACATGAAAAAAAATTAGAGGAACATTGGTCTTCATATTTAATTTTCCCTCAATTCATCCTCTGTACATTTCCTGGTACTGTGTCTGGCTTTGTACATAATTTTTGCAGTTTATATTTTATAAAATCCATAAACTTCAGAATTGTTAATTTCAAGAACAATTCAAGAAAAGTTAGGAAGCAAAGTAAGACAGTCATCGTCTCCATTGTAAGTGCTACAGTTTGTACAAGAAGCATCAGCTCTGATTTATTTTAACTTTAGGGCTTGACGAAGAAGCGCAAGAGAAAATCTTCACATGATACAGTTACATACAAATTACATACACATGTATAATGTTTAAAAAATATAATCGAACATTAATGAATTATTGGTCAATATCTGAAAAGCAAAAGACATTCTCTGTTTACCACAACATGTACCAAATTAATTTAATAAAGTTACATATGTATAACTTAATGGGGATATAAGTCAAACTTACTTCTACAGTCAGACTGAGTTGCAGTTCTCTTAGTGTGCACTGATATGACTCATACGCATTTGTTGTTTCCTACATGACCAAATTTGACTGATAACATGCAATAGAGATGAAACTGACTGACCCGCCTTCCTTCTGGCTGCTTTTGCTTTTTCTGATTTCTTAAGTTGTTCTAAGAAACTTGTCAGAATGTTTTTAAATTTACAAAAACAGGATGCGTCCGTTTAAACTCTGATATGCTTATAATGAGTTACATAGTAACTGTAGTTTTACATTTGCAAATAAATGTTTCATAGGAGTACCTTCAACAACAGTTAATTCAGCAGTGACTTTGTTCTTACTTTCATCAGTGAATTTGTGACATAAACCAGGGACAGCAGAAAGATGAGGATTAAAACGTTGGTGTTTCTGACACCAGCCAGTCCTCTGCTCCTGAACGCTGCTGCTGCCATCACTGTGGAAATAAAAACAGCCTTTGAGCTTAAGAGAAAATGAAAGAAAAGAAAAGAAATGAATAAATAAAGAATCAAATCTTTGTTTCCTCTTGTTATGTTAATAATATATTTTTAAAAAACATTTTAGGTATAAACCATCCTATGGTGCAGTTTTGCTGATCTTACCTGCCTGGTGAAGGGACAAACAGCTGTTTCACAGACTGAAAACACAAGGGAATCACATGCTACAAATACTTAATGTTCTCCTGATGTGACTTCCCACTGATCTGTGAGCTGCTCTTTCACTTTTATCTCACAGTAGTGATATGATCTATGTGGCGGGGGTGTGGTCTCCGGCCTGCTGCAGCAGAGGGGTGTTACAGTGAGCTCTCAGGGCGGTGCCGAGGTGTGGCTGAGAGGGCGGGTGTGACTGCTCAAGGTGATCATCTTCTTCTCTCTATTTTTAAATAGTGATGACGGGGACGGAGACTGGGAGGAAGAAGCAGCTGTTCCTGTTTGACTGATGCTGGAACATCAGAACGAAAATAAAACTAACCTATAGTGAATGAAATCCAGTGTGCGTGTCGGGTCCTTACCACAATCTACTTTACAGGAACAGAGGCCCACTTTAAACTGTCCAAGATCATCCCACATATTTAAGTTTTATCAAGAGCCATCGCAGAGTAGTGTAGAAAGGCCCCAAAGTTTATAGGACAAGTCTATTCTGTTCTTATACAGGTGTTTATAAGTTTCAGAACAAACCTCAAGCTTCTTCTTCTACACTCTGAGACAGTTTGGCTTTAATTGGTGTTGTGGCCGACACACGGGGTGACCGTAGTGCTGAAGACTGAATCACATCAACAACCGTGTAATTAAAAATATTTCTCAGTCACCTTACAATCATGGGATCTCAGGCAATGGGCACTACCATTATATAAGTACCACTTCTATTCTCCAGAAAATATTCATGATATTCATGAAGGAAAAAAAAAAAAAATCATTCATCTATTTGGATTTATCTTTTTAAGTTAAATATTTCTGTTCTAATAGTTTTGTAGATACAAAATAATACGACAGGACTTGAAGGAAAGTAACACATTTATTCTCATTTGGGGCGACTGAGGATGGATCAGATGAGTTTGCCACCTACCTTGTGTCCTCATACCTGGTGGTAATGGACAGCATGTTGCCTTATCAGCACTGGGGTCTTTTGTTTGATGGTTCCACAGTGCCTCCCTCTGGCCGTGATGAAGTACTACACCCCTCTGCTCTTTCTATTACAGGAATGTCTAGAAAGCACAAACCTTTAATAATCACAGCTGAGATCATAAAGTGTAGTTATCCTTCCTTCCTTTCCTTCTTCCTTCCTCTTAAGCACTTAAGGGTTGCTGGAGATGGCTTGAGGACTATCCCAGCTTTCACAAGGTAAAACTCAGGGTACACACTTGACAGTTCACCACTCATGATCCCATTGACAATAGATGATTGTAATTGCCAAAAGAATCACCAATTAAATGGCCTTTATTTGTATAGCGCTTTACTAGTCCCTAAGGACCCTAAAGCACTTTACACATCCAGTCATCCACCCATTGACACACCGATGGTAGCAAGCTACATTGTAGCCACAGCCACAGGCGCGGCTCAAACCGGCAACCCTTCCCATTACAAGGCAAACTCCCAAGTCTTGAGCCACGATCGCCTTAACCTAAAGAGCGAGTTGCTGGAGTGTGAGAGGGAGCCGAGCACCCTCAGACAACACAACATGCAAACAGCAGCCAGCAGATTCACATGCAGGACCTTCTTGCTGTGAGGCAACAGTACCAACCACTGCACCACCGTGCTGACCTTAGAGTGCAGTTGTATGGTGGAAAATGTTACTGTGGATGCTTTAGATTATATTACATACAGAAAGAAGTACTGGTTTATTATTTTAGTGGGCAAAAGAGTCAAGATTGGATCTAAAGGATGTAAATGGACAAGCACAGTGCATTTCTACTCAGTCTGAACACTCGACACAGACTCATTCACCCAACTGCACACACATGATTAGGGGAAACTCAACATTGAGTATCTTCATTTTTTCATCAAAAGACTTTCTCTGTATCTCTGCTCTGTTTGTTTTTGACTTGAAACACTAAATAAAAGTTTTACTACACATCTGTCTCTATTGTTTAATCAGCAGCTGTAATACTAAACTGTCCAAAATGTAAAATTCTACATTTAGTAGATTTAGAGATATTTATTTCACCACTTTTAGTTAATGATACTTTATAAACCTATTCTGCTGTTTAACAAAGACAGTATCATCATGTTTAAAGCACTTTTCAATCTGACAGCAGCACTCAGTTCTCCTGCACATGTGTGATCTTGGAGTGAACTGAAGGTTCAGATGCATCTCTCAGGTCCTGTGTGGAGACTTTGCTGGACTTTGTCTGTCTGTTAAAGATGTGATTTTCAGATGCTATTCAGCTGGTGTAGATAGTGGGGGTTTAGGTCTAAAACATCTTCTTTTGTCCTCCATTCATCCAGTTTCATGAGATAAAGTTTTGGTACAAGGACTGGACTGAAAAAAGACTGAAAAGAGAAACTTTGAAAGAGTTTTAGAAAGCCTGGAGGAAAAGCAGTGCTTGTTTAATCAAATGTAATAATACACATTGATTAAATGTCCCAAAGTAAAGAGATCTCTCTGTGAACCTTTAATTCGTCACCCTCTTGTGGCAGCAGCTGGCTACTGTTACTTGCACATGTGCATTGTGGTTTTTTATTACGTTATAATTTAATACAAAACCCTTTAATTAAATTTGTGAGTTGAAGTAATATATGAAATATTAGTGTTAAGTAAGTCCCAGAGTTCAGTTTATTGGACATTAGCTACATTTAATAAGAAGATATGAGATCCAAATATATGCTTATGTCAACACATGTTCATTTTGATGAAGTTTACTGAACAAATTTGAATCATCACAACAACCAAAATGTTAGCAACACATCATAAAGTTTATTATTCTAACTATGGTAACCATGTTGTCCAGAATCGTGACATCGCACCCATTTAGAATCTTACCACCACTTTGAGCCTTTGATCCTTAAACCCATAAATAGGGGTGAGAAGCAACAACTTTTAGTCTGTTATTTGCAGCATTTATGTTCGCAGCCTTCGACTGTTCGTGACACAGATTTAGAGTCTTACCACCAACGTGATCATTTGATCCTAAAACCAACAAATAACGGTGAAAAACAACGACTTTTAGTCCATTACTGGCAGCATTTCTGTTTGCAGCCCTCAACTATTCGCCATTTAGAAACATTTGGATCCTGACTACAGACTCCAACATGTCTCAAGGTGAAGAACCAAAAAGTCAAGAGGTTGACCCCGGCGCTCTTCCCTGGGATGAACCAGAAGACCCGTACCTCTCCTCTCTTCCCTGGGCTGAGCAAGTTGAATTAGAGGAGAAGCGCTTGGCAGAAATGGAGAATGAACATCTTCTTAACAGAGAGAAGATTGTCTTATTGATGGAGGAAAATGAGAGACAGAGCGCTCAATTACAAAAATGTCCTACCTGCTCCAAGAAAAGGAGAGTATTATTGATGAAAAACAGTGGGATATCAAAGACATGGAGGAAAGGAACCAAGAGCTCCAAGGAAAGCTGGATGAAGCTCAAGAAAAAATTAAAGAAATCCTCCAGGAGAAGAAACAACAGGACATGAGAGAAAGACAGTTGCACGATCAACTTGAAAAGATGGAGATCAAATACAGAGTGGTAAAAGCAAGGGATGATAAAAATCAGGAAACAAATAAAGAGGTTCTTCAAGAGAAAAGGCAGCAGCAGATCAAACAAAGGCGAATGGGCATGAGCTTAAGAACATCAAGAAACAAACTGACGAGCTGCAAGTAAAGCTTGATGAAGCTCTGCAAATAAATGAAGCGATCCTCGAAGAGAAAAACCAACAGGACATAAAGAAGCAAGACATGGAGAGGCACATGGAGGGAAAAGACAGGATGCTGCAGGCAAGGCTTAAAGAAACAATGCACAAATATGATGAGTTGCTGCAAGAGAAAAGCAACAGGAGATGAAACAAAAAGAATTAGATTGCAAGATTCAGAACATGGAGATAGACAATGAAGGCTTGCGAGTAAAGCTCGATGAAGCTTTACAAAAAAATACAGAAATCCTTGAAGTGAAAGAAGAACTGGTCATAAACCAGGGAGAAATGCAATGCCAGCTCCAAGGCATGGAAGAAAATACAGAGCACTGCAGGCAATGCATTATGAAACACAGAACAAATATGAAGAGCTGTGTCAAGAAAAGAACAACAGGACATAAAGCAGAACGAAGAAAAACTTCTTCTTGTCCAAGACTTTGAGAAGACAAAGCAAAAACTGCAAGAACTTGGCAACAAAATTAAGCACACAACAGCTGAACTGGAAGGAGAAAAGGAGAAAGTGCAAAAACAGGAGGCAACAGCTAAAGAACTCAAAGAAAGGCTCAAAGAAGAACAAGCCAAAGTAGAAGAAGTGGAAAAATATGCAACAAACTTAAGAAGCAAAATACAGAAACAGTGGACGAGTTGAGATCCCTCATACTAGAGAAGAAAGTGCTTGTGGAAAAGCAACTCAAGAAGAAGAAAAAAAGTGCTTCCGCTTCTTCCTCCATGAGGGCCACTCCTGCCTCATCTTCCTCCACCTCTGTTCCAGCTTAATTTTCCTTCTCCTCTCCCTCCCTCTCTCCCCAATAATTTCATAATAAACACAATTGGCTCCTAACACCTGTCCCATCTCCTCCCTCTCTCTCTCTTTTCACCCTCACCCCCAACCAGTCCCGACAGTTGACTGCCCCTCTAGAGCCTGGTTCTGTCATAGGTTTCTTCCTTTAAAGGGAGTTTTTCCTATCCACCGTCGCCTAGTGCTTGCTCAGAGGGCATTGTTGGGGTTTTCTCTCCTCTATCTCTTTCCTCCTTTCTATCCCTTTCCTTGACACCCCCCCTTCTATTTTCCCCTATAATTTCATAATAAATACAATTGGCTGCATTTTAAATGTGTCTGATCAGTGTCTTCATTCAAGAATGAATTGTCTTTGTCACAGAGTCATGTGTATTTTGTCTTTTCCTCGGGCTGGTGATCCTCGCGGTCGTTCAGCCCTGGAGTCCAGATTATTAGTGTTTTAATCACATTTAGTGTTACATTTTAGATCACCACAATAGGATATCCACAATTTAGGATTCAGGCATTTGTTTTAGTTTGATATCGTAATCATTCTATGATTGAGTCGTTAACAGAACCAGCAGTTAGCAGCAATAACTTCAAATCAATGACATTTGCAAGCATTCCTTTATACACAGCATTTCAGTCAGGTTGAGGTCTGGACTTCCATGATGTAGATTTGCTGCTGTGCTTGGGGTCATTATCCTGTTGCATGGCCTAATTTAGGAGAAGCTTTATCTGTCGGACAGACAGCCTCACATTTGACTCTAAAACACTTTGGCATACAGAGGAGTTCGTTGACTGCAAGGTGCTTTATTGCTTGTGTCTGCAGAAGAAGCTCAAATCACCACACTTGAACCAGCATATTTGACAGTGGGTTTGAGATGTTTAAGTGTTTGAGTGTCTGAAATACTGACATGTGAACGCCAGAATATAATGGTGAGATTTTAGTGCTGGTTAGATTGCATACACACTGCACATTATAAGGTTTTACAATTTTGCATCTGTGACCATTCAAACACCAGACAGTACTGAATGTTTCTTCTTTCTTTGTGCAACTTTACAATCATAATGTCCATTTTGGGTTTTGTGATTTTTTAGGGAAAGAAGGAAGTTTTATTTTTAATGATCAGTATCAGTGATTAATCACTACAGTGGGATAAATACATTTGTCATGTTTTCACAGATTTATTTTGATATTACATCATATTTGTAAGAGGAACATTCATTAGGTTTAAACAAAATCATACAAAAGAATTGTAACGCTTGCATATTGTTAACCTAGAAGCACTTTTAGTCTTTGTTAGGTTTATCGAAAAAGAATTTGGCAAACACCCTTTTTTGAATGTCATGCTCTTGCAGGCTGCAGTAACATTTGAGTTTTGTAAGTGCAAAGGTCCATTCAAACAGGTGGTGACATTACAATCCTTGGTTTATGTACATTTTGGAGCTTGTCAACATTCAGCATTTCCAAAAGCAGAATAAAAATGTGAAAGCTTGAAGATATATTTACATGTACATTTATTTTCCTTCCTTGTGGTCATACAAATTCTGCCTCTGATGCTTCTGACTTCAGATGTTAGTAAAAAAAAATATATTGTTAATTGGGCAAAACAGTTTTTCTTTTAAACATATCAGGAGGTTTATTTTCCCTGACATCATCTAAACACAGGTCCTTTGCAATACTGATAAAGTTTCTCTGTACTTTGCCACATTATATTACAGCAGATCTAGAAGTTGTATCTAAATGGCGATTCTCCGTTAATGAATTTGTATAAGGTCAAGTCCTTACTAACTGTAACAACAACCCACTGCTTCCTACTCTATGCATTATAATCTACAGCATCTACAAAGACACCTTCCAACAAACGGCTACACTCTATGATCTCAGCTATGATAATTAAAGGTTTGTGCTTTCTAGACATTCCCTGTAATGGAAAGAGCAGAGGGGTGTGGTACTTCATCACGGCCAGAAGGAGGCACTGTGTAACCATCAAACAAAAGACCCCAGTGTTGATAAGGCAAGGTACTGTACGTTACCACAGGGTATGAGGATACAGGTAGGTGGCAAAATCATTCAATCCATCATCAGTCACCGCAAATCAGAATAAATTTGTTACGTTCATTCAGGTCCTGATGTATTTTTATAGCTGCATAAAACTACTGAGAGAAAGATATTAAACAAAAAAAAGATAAATCCAGATAGATTCAATTAAATGTCTCTTTTTTAACCCATCATGAACTTCAGTGGTATTTTTAAGAGAATAGAAGTAGTTATGAAAGGGTAGTACTTCAGAAAGTCTGAGGATCCATGAGTGCAAGGCCATTCAGAAATAGTCACGATACATCTTGACCCCGCTCTAATTTGTGAGTGAAAACTATGAAGGTGTGGATATTTAACAGTTTATAAGGTCCTTTCTCTTTGAACCTGCTTTGCTCATCATCAAACTTGTAAATGTGGGAACCACCAAACAGCTGAGCCACAATGACAAACACCTCATTTTCCATGATAACAGATTTGCACCCCACAATAGACTGACCTAAAGGGCAGAGAAACACATGAATCGCTTGAGAATAAAACTCAGCTCAAGCATTCTGGGAGTGTTTGTTAGCCTAATGTGTGATTTAGACTTCCTAACTTACAGTGTCACTGGAAACTCCCTTTAACCCTTCACCCAACCTTCCACGTAACCTGACATGCACCTCCTGAGAGATGTAACTACACGTTGGGTCGACACAGCCTGCGAGGACTTAAATGGTTAGAAGGTTGCGCTGCAGGATCAAGAGGGGTTTCCAGTTATGTAGTAAGTTAGGACACATTTCCTGCAGAAGTTGAAATCAAACTTTACCTGTGATGTTATCATAAGTCCTGAAGTTCATTTCTATGTGGTCCCACTGGAAAATCATACAGCTCTCTGTGCTGGGAGCAGAAATGGCCACGTAGACATCATTCTTATAGCTGAATGTGTCAACAGACAACGATTCTGAGGCAACAGACTGATGAAGGATGAAATCTGTGGAAAGGAACATCGGGAAATGTATTTTTCACAAACCAACAAAGCCACGTTAAATGAATAACCTCTACACAACTTAGAAAGACTGTGCTGAGTTCTCTCATCCTGATCTCAGCTGAGATTTACACGGAAACGATCAGTGGAAATCGTTAAGGTACTATTGGTCTACATTCTTCTTCTATGGTAGCAGCCTGGGCAAAGTAACACCCAAATTTAAACTTCTGCTTTCTGTTGGCACCAATGACTGTAGAAAACATATTGTATTTCACGGCTAAACTGGGAGAAAGACAGACTGCAAGAATTACACAGCACACTATTTTCCTATTACTATGTACAAACTCACAGCTCTATAAGGGAGTCAAGGTCAATGAGGAGCTTTTTACCTCGGCGCTGTCACTTGGTGTTCGCTCGCTCTGTGGTATAGTATCACTTCCTGTTCCTGCTCAAACACAGTGGTGTTTCTGAGTAGCTTTTCTGCTTAGCAATTTAATTTAAATCTTTTGATACATCCCTTTTCATAGTATAATCTTAACGTGCTTTATCTGAATCACCCTTTCTGTGTACTCACTACCTAATTTATAGCCAAAGTATTCACTCACTGTCTCTGTACTGTTTCGCTAGCTTAGCTTAGCTCGTAGCCGACTCGTTAGCACCATGGCTACTTCACCTGCTCCTCCTGCACTTTCCTGCTCATTGTGTCAGATGTTTAGTTACTCCTCGGCCTCCTTTAGCAGTAATGATACCTGTAACAAATGTAGCATATTTGCAGCTCTGGAGGCCAGGATTACTGAATTGGAGACTCGGCTTGCACCCTTCATTCACCCGTAGCTAGCCAGGCCCCTGTAGCTGGTGCAGCCGAAGATAGCGTAGGCCCGCTAGCTGTTCCCGGCAGACCCCAAGCAGCTGGGGAAAGAGGGCGGCTGGGTGACGGTGAGGAGGAAGCATAGTCTTAAACTGAAGCCCCAGGTACACCACCAACCTGTTCATGTGTCTAACTGTTTTTCCCACTCGGCGACACACCCGCCGGGGGTCAAACTCTGGTAATTGGCGATTCTGTTCTCAGACATGTGAAGCTAGAGACACCGGCAACCATAGTCAATTGCCTTCCAGGGGCCAGAGCAGGCGACATTGAAGGAAATTTAAAACTGCTGGCTAAGGGTAAACGTAAATACAGTAAGATCATAATTCACGTCGGCAGTAATGACACCCGTTACGCCAATCGGAGGTCACTAAAATCAATATTGAATCGGTGTGTAACTTTGCAAAAACAATGTCGGACTCTGTAGTTTTCTCTGGTCCCCTCCCCAATCAGACCAGGAGTGACATGTTTAGCCGCATGTTCTCCTTAAATTGCTGGCTGTCTGAGTGGTGTCCCAGAAACGATGTGGGCTTCATAGATAATTGGCAAACCTTCTGGAGGAAACCTGGTCTTGTTAGGAGGCGGCATCCATCCCACTTTGGATGGAGCAGCTCTCATTTCTAGAAATATGGACCAATTTATTAAACTCCCAAAATATGACTATCCAGAGTTGGGACCAGGAAGCAGAGTTGCAGTCTTACACGCCTCTCTGCAGCTTCTCTCCTCCTGCTACCACCCCAAAAACCCATCTCCATTGAGACTGTGTCAGCTCCCAAAATGACAAAAAACAAACCAAAAACCAGCAACAAACAACTTCAACATAGAAAATCACAAAGAAAGAACAATACAGTATCCACATCTGAACCAAAGAGTAAAACAGTGAAATGTGGATTATTAAATATTAGGTCTCTCTCCTCCAAGTCTCTGTTAGTACATGACTTAATAATTGATCAACAAATCGATTTACTCTGCCTTACAGAAACCTGGTTGCAGCAGGATGATTATGTTAGTTTAAATGAATCAACACCCCCGAGTCATTCTAACTACCAGAAACCTCGAAGCACAGGCCGAGGGGCGGTGTGGCAGCAATTTTCACACCAGCCTATTAATTAACGAAAGACCAAGACAGACTTTTAATTCATTTGAAAGCCTGATGCTTAGCCTTGTCCACCCCAGCTGTAAAACTCAGAAACCAGTCTTACTTGTTATTATCTATCGTCCACCTGGGCCTTACACAGAGTTTCTCTCTGATTTCTCAGACTTTTATCTGATTTAGTGCTCAGCTCAGATAAAATAATTATTGTGGGTGATTTTAACATCCATGTAGATGCTAAAAATGACAGCCTCAACATGGCATTTAATCTGTTATTAGACTCAATTGGCTTCTCTCAAAATGTAAAAGAACCCACCCACCACTTTAATCACACTCTAGATCTCATTTTAACATATGGCATAGAAACTGAACATGTAACAGTGTTTCCTGAAAACCCTCTGCTGTCTGATCATTTCCTGATAACATTTACATTTACAATAATTGATTACACAGCAATGGAGAGTAGACTTTATCAAAGTAGATGTCTTTCTGAAAGTGCTGTAACTAAGTTTAAGAATATAATCCACCCTGTTATCATCTTCAATGCCCTGTACCAACATAGAGCAGAGCAGCTATCTGAACACTACTCCAACAGAGGTTGATTATCTTGTTAATAATTTTACCTTCTCACTACGTACGACTCTGGATACTGTAGCTCCTGTGAAAACTAAGGCCTCAAATCCGAAGTACCTGACTCCGTGGTATAATTCTCAAACACGTAGCCTAAAGCAGATAACTCGTAAGCTGGAGAGGAAATGGCGTGTCACAAATTTAGAGGATCATCATTTAGCCTGGAGAAATAGTTTGCTGCTTTATAAGAAAGCCCTCCATAAAGCCAGAACATCTTACTATTCGTCACTGATTGAAGAAAATAAGAACAACCCCAGGTTTCTCTTCAGCACTGTAGCCAGGCTGACAAAAGTCAGAGCTCTTTTGAGCCAACCATCCCTTTAACGTTAACTAGTAATGACTTCATGAACTTCTTCACAAATAAAATTTTTATCATTAGAGAAAAATTACCAATAATCATCCCACAGATGTAATATTATCTACAGCTACTTTTAGTACCATCGATGTTAAGTTAGACTCTTTTTCTCCAATTGATCTTTCTGAGTTAACTTCAATAATTAATTCCTCCAAACCATCAACGTGTCTTTTAGACCCCATTCCTACAAAACTGCTCAAAGAAGTCCTGCCATTAATTAATTCTTCGATCTTAAGTATGATCAACCTATCTCTAATAATCGGCTATGTACCACAGGCCTTCAAGGTGGCTGTAGTTAAACCTTTACTCAAAAAGCCATCTCTAGACCCAGCTGTCTTAGCTAATTACAGGCCAATCTCCAACCTTCCTTTTATATCAAAAATCCTTGAAAGAGTAGTTGTCAAACAGCTAACAGATCATCTGCAGAGGAATGGCTTATTTGAAGAGTTTCAGTCAGGTTTCAGAGCTCATCACAGCACAGAAACAGCTTTAGTGAAGGTTACAAATGATCTTCTTATGGCCTCTGACAGTGGACTCATCTCTGTGTCTTGTCCTGCTAGACCTTAGTGCTGTGTTTGATACTGTTGATCATAATATCCTATTAGAGCGATTAGAACATGCTGTAGGTATTACAGGTACTGTGCTGCAGTGGTTTGTATCATATCTATCTAATAGACTCCAATTTGTACATGTAAATGGAGAGTCCTCTTCACCCACTAAGGTCAATTATGGTGTTCCACAGGGTTCAGTGCTAGGACCAATTCTATTTACATTATACATGCTTCCCCTAGGCAGCATCATTAGAAGACATAGCATAAATTTCCACTGCTATGCAGATGACACGCAGCTCTATCTATCCATGAAGCCAGGTAACACACACCAATTAGTTAAACTGCAGGAATGTCTTAAAGACATAAAGACCTGGATGGCCGCTAACTTTCTGCTTCTTAATTCAGATAAAACTGAGGTTATTGTACTCGGCCCTGAGAATCTTAGAAATATGGTATCTAACCAGATTCTTACTCTGGATGGCATTACCTTGGCCTCCAGTAACACTGTGAGGAACCTTGAGTCATTTTTGACCAGGACATGTCCTTCAATGCACATATTAAACAAATATGTAAGACTGCTTTCTTCCATTTGCGCAACATCTCTAAAATTAGAAATATCCTGTCTCAGAGTGATGCTGAAAAACTAGTTCATGCCTTCATTACTTCCAGGCTGGACTACTGTAATTCTTTATTATCAGGATGTCCTAAAACTCCCTGAAAAGTCTTCAGCTAATCCAAAATGCTGCAGCAAGAGTCCTGACAGGGACTAGGAAGAGAGAACATATTTCTCCTGTTTTGGCTTCCTTCATTGGCTTCCTGTTAAATCCAGAATTGAATTCAAAATCCTGCTCCTCACATACAAGGTCTTAAATAATCAGGCCCCATCTTATCTTAATGACCTTGTGGTACCATATCACCCTATTAGAGCACTTAACTCTCGCTCTGCAGGCCTACTTGTTGTTCCTAGAGTATTTAAAAGTAGAATGGGAGGAGAGCCTTCAGTTTTCAGGCCCCTCTTCTGTGGAACCAGCTTCCAGTTTGGATTCGGAGACAGACACTATCTCTACTTTCAAGATTAGGCTTAAAACTTTCCTTTTTCTAAAGCATATAGTTAGGGCTGGACCAGGTGACCCTGAATCCTCCCTTAGTTATGCTGCAATAGACGTGAGGCTGCCGGGATTCCCATGATGCATTGAGTTTTTCCTTTCCAGCCACTCACTATGTGTTAATAGACCTCTCTGCATCGAATCATATCTGTTATTAATTTCTGTCTCTCTTCCACAGCATGTCTTTCATCCTGTTTTCCTTCTTCACCCCAACCAGTCGCAGCAGATGGCCCCGCCCTCCCTGAGCCTGGTTCTGCCGGAGGTTTCTTCCTGTTAAAGGGAGTTTTCCTTCCCACTGTCGCCAAAGTGCTTGCTCATAGGGGGTCATATGATATGATTGTTGGGGTTTTCTCTGTATTTATTATTGTGCGATCTATTGTACAATATAAAGCGCCTTGAGGCGACTTTTGTTGTGATTTGGCGCTATATAAATAAAATTGAATTGAATTGAATTGAATTGAATTGAGGAGGTCCCTGGGCAAGGCTTTAATGTTATTGTTTGCCAAAGACCTGGAAACAAATGCAGTTGATTATGAAAAAGAGACATCATTAAATCATGTATAACAGATAACAGTTGTATTTTCAGTCACTGGAACACACAAGTGAGTCAGGTCCCTGAGTCCTCTGAAGGCATATTTGGATGTAGTCTCTAGTTTGTTACTCTCAATGAATCTGTGGATCAACAAGAAGAAAAAGAAAAGTATATTTTTTGATCAATTTCAACATTTTGCCAGCTAGTAAACCAAATGGTAAATGGACTGGTTCTTGTACAGCACTTTTCTATTTTGCCTGAGCACTCGAAATCCTTGAAACCTGTCTAATTCAGATCAGGACCTCAAAGCACCAGCAGCCCAGATCAGCTGATCACAGCCTGGACACAAAAAAAAATTTACTGAAGCTTTGAATAGAAATTGCGATTCTTAACCTCTTGTTGAGCCACTACAACCAATTTTAGAGTTCCCCACCTGCTGAATCCCACTTTAACCCGTTCCTTACTCATTTTCTGTTTAGAGTCGCTCTCTCTACAATGTAGAGATATTTTAAAATCTTTCGTCTTTTCTCTGCTCATGTTCTACCAAACTGATTCAAGCTGAGTATATTTATGAGAATTAAAATTGAAAGAAGTAAAGGTCATTTTCTTATGTATTAATGTTACTTTAATGATACATTAATATAGCACAAGGTTCAATTAGCTTTGCACAAAAAATAGCTGGTAGAAAAATCCTCCAAAGAGTTACTTTTACTGGAGTGGTTTTGCCACTAATATCTGTACTTCTGATTAAGTACAGAATGTCTTTCTTTTGCCATCTCACACTCTTTCATGTTTAAATCCATCTTTAATGGGACCACAGAGGAAATATTTGCTGGAGCACACCTCGTGTCCCCAGAATCCTTACTTTGTCCATGTGAATTTTAAACAATCAAATCTTGTGAAAATGGCCACAACTTGTATATTTAACACAGACATAATAGGGGAGACCGGGGATAGTTGTAACGTGGGTCAGTTGTAACACTTTATCAGGGCTAAGTTTCAAATGATGTGACTCATCCTGTGCATGCCCAATTCAGTTCTGCTATCACATGTGAAAATCAGCACATTTTGTCAAACACAGACAATATAACACGAAAAAAAAGTAATTTGTATGCCAAAAGTAAGTTTTTCTACTTTATTTCAATTTCTAATAGCATTATCTGCTTTGCAGTCAAGTGGAGCGTGCGTCTGTCCTCTCAGTAAGTGAGTGAGACAGTAGACAGCGGTGAGGAGGGCTGTGCGAGTGCATCGCAAAAACACATAAATATGCCTGACACCTGTAAACAAAGCAGCATCTGGCTGCAGTTTAAAGACTTTTTGTCTCTGTCTTGGTCTCGGTCTTGTCTTGTCTCTTGGTCTCGATACCCTCTAATCTTGGTATTGTCTTGGTCTTGGTTTAGGCGGTCTTGACTAAAAGTCTACAACTTTATTACTTTCATTTTCTTCCAAAAGCAGTTTTTGAAACATCTTTGTGAACTGACTAATGCTTGAACATTGCTGTAGGTCCACAGGAAAACTGTTCCACAGTTTTACCTCACAAATGGTAAAACAAAAGGTTTTAACCCTTGTCCGTGCTTTAAGAGTCTTCATCAATGTTCCCTCTAAGCTGCGCACGTGCGCAATTGCGCACTGTTGGCACGGTCTCTGCGCACAGAAAATCTGCGTTGCGCACAAAAAAAACTAACCTGAATTGAAATTAAAATTAAAACTTTAACAATTCTGTTTTGCAGTGTTAGTCAGTAAGTGACTGGCTGCTCCTGTATGGGATTGGAACGATGCCACCTTATCCTATAGTCCAGCCAATAATGTGATTCACATTCGTATACACGCAGCCAATCAACGTCGTTGACAGGCTATGACAGCGTCCTTATGTGCCGACACCGGTGTTTTAGCGAGCAAAGCGGCGTGGCTGATGTGCAGTGAAGCCACATTAATGACAACGTGTACAACCATTGGAGATGTGAGCAGGACAGACGGAACAATTGACGGAAAAAGTGTGGACTTTATACCAGTTTTTAAATTGTGTAGATAGGCCACGTAAAATCAGAGTTATGATAAAAATATGCAATGTTTGGTTTTCTTCCTGAATACTATCGTTGTTTATATTTACTGCGGGAAGAAACGGTAAAAACGGCGTTTTATAAGGAAAACGCTCGAAAGCACTCTCCGCCTGTGAGCAAAAACAACACCAAAAAACCCCCACCCTTTCCTATTGGTCGAAAAAATTACCGTGTCGACCAATCAAAAAATGATATGGCAACGTGGCATCTAGTTGTTAAGAAACGGGGGGAAGTTTTAGGAGTGACGGCGGTGTTCTGAGATGTGAGAGATTTGAGACGTTTAGCGCAAATCTTGTGTAGTTAGTGTGTAGTGTAGTCAATAGTTTTGTTGGCGTGTCAGAACATTGAGGCGGCTGCTGAATGTTACAGGTGTTACAGGAGTGATACATCTCCTGTTGTCAGGCCTGCAGGTATCAGAGAGAGATAAGATAAGATAAGATAAGACTTTATTGATCCCTCGATGGGGAAATTTTTGCGTCACCTCAGCTCAGGTACAGATATCAGAAGGAAATACAAAAAAAATACAAATAAGTACAATCAATGAAAAAAGTAAGATAATACACTATATACAATGGTAGCATACACAGTATGTGATTATGGATATGGTTGGAAATATGGAAGACATAAACTATATCGCTTGATATAGCTATTGTACCACTACTACTATTCCTATTTATAGACATGTACACACACACATGTACACACTAAATATACATATGTATACATATACATACATATATACCTGCACATGTCCATACACATGGAAGGTCCATTATGCATGAAGTGGTGACCGTGGATGTTCACAGTGTCCAGTGACTTATGACATTGTGATTGAGGAGTTAAAGAGTCTAACTGCTGTCGGGATGAATGATCAGGCTGTTGTTCTCCTTTATCTCATAGTGGACAGAAATTATTTTTTGGAGTGGCACAAATAATTTGTGTGGCATCAGATTTGATGCAGAACAGCTGATTGTTCTGTAAATAGTTTGAAATGTTTATTTAAAAACGCCTTGGCTGCATTAAAAAAATAAATAGCTGCAAAAACTTTGTTGTTTGCCAAACTGAGTTACTTTTTGAAGTGGTAACTATATAATTAATTGCCCAGCATTGGTCATTATATACTGTATTTTGCAGACAGAGAGTTACAGGACTCTCCCAGACCACAGACTCAGACTCATAATACAAGTCAGAGCTTTATGAAAAAAAAAAAAAGTTTGTGTTTTCAAAATTGGAGTTCAAGTTATTTTTACTTCCAATAGTGTTAACATACTACACAGGTCATGAACAAGATTTTTAAATTTTCATTGTAAGTGGGCTAAAGCAGTTAATTAAAAGTAGTCTAACATAAATGTAAATGCTGTAATTTGATTATTGTAATAAACCATGTAACTTGGATGGATTAGATGCTGGCGTGACCACAGTGCACACGTCTGATGTCGCTCACAGTGGTCCAAGGGATCGCTCAGGGAGTTTGTGTGTTCGCTCAGACACATGAAAAATTAGAGGGAACATTGGTCTTCATATTTAATTTTCCCCTCAATTCATCCTCTGTACATTTCCTGGTACTGTGTCTGGCTTTGTACATAATTTTTGCAGTTTTATATTTTATAAAATCCATAAACTTCAGAATTTTTTATTTCAAGAACAATTCAAGAAAAGTTAGGAAGCAAAGAAAGACAGTCATCGTCTCCATTGTAAGTGGGCGGGGAGGATGCTACAGTTTGTACAAGAAGCATCAGCTCTGATTTATTTTAACTTTAGGGCTTGACGAAGAAGAGGCGCAAGAGAAAATCTTCACATGATACAGTTACATACAAATTACATACACATGTATAATGTTTAAAAATATAATCGAACATTAATGAATTATTGGGCAATATCAGAAAAGCAAAAGACATTCTCTGTTTACCACAACATGTACCAAATTAATTTAATAAAGTTACATATGAATAACTTAATGGGGATATAAGTCAAACTTACTTCTACAGTCAGACTGAGTTGCAGTTCTCTTAGTGTGCACTGACATGACTCATACGCATTTGTTGTTTCCTACATGACCAAATTTGACTGATAACATGCAATAGAGATGAAACTGACTGACCCGCCTTCCTTCTGGCTGCTTTTGCTTTTTCTGATTTCCTAAGTTGTTCTAAGAAACTTGTCAGAATGTTTTTAAATTTACAAAAACAGGATGCGTCCGTTTAAACTCTGATATGCTTATAATGAGTTACATAGTGACTGTAGTTTTACATTTGCAAATAAATGTTTCATAGAAGTACCTTCAGCAACAGTTAATTCAGCAGTGACTTTGTTCTTACTTTCATCAGTGAATTTGTGACATAAACCAGGGACAGCAGAAAGATGAGGATTAAAACGTTGGTGTTTCTGACACCAGCCAGTCCTCTGCTCCTGAACGCTGCTGCTGCCATCACTGTGGAAATAAAAACAGCCTTTGAGCTTAAGAGAAAATGAAAGAAAATAAAAGAAATGAATAAATAAAGAATCAAATCTATGTTTCCTCTTGTTATGTTAATAATATATTTTTTAAAAAAATCTTAGGTATAAACCATCCTATGGTGCAGTTTTGCTGATCTTACCTGCCTGGTGAAGGGACAAACAGCTGTTTCACAGACTGAAAACACAAGGGAATCACATGCTACAAATACTTAATGTTCTCCTGATGTGACTTCCCACTGATCTGTGAGCTGCTCTTTCACTTTTATCTCACAGTAGTGATATGATCTATGTGGCGGGGGTGTGGTCTCCGGCCTGCTGCAGCAGAGGGGTGTTACAGTGAGCTCTCGGGGTGGTGTGGCTGAGAGGGCGGGTGTGACTGCTCAAGGTGATCATCTTCTTCCCTCTATTTTTAAATAGTGATGACGGGGACGGAGACTGGGAGGAAGAAGCAGCTGTTCCTGTGTGACTGATGCTGGAACATCAGAACGAAAATAAAACTAACCTATAGTGAATGAAATCCAGTGTGCGTGTCGGGTCCTTACCACAATCTACTTTACAGGAACAGAGGCCCACTTTAAACTGTCCAAGATCATCCCACATATTTAAGTTTTATCAAGAGCCATCGCAGCAGGTGGCAGAAAAAGCAGGTGAATGCCTTTAAGGACTGCAACATTAACGACGTTTAAAGACAAAGAACTCTTTTTTTTAGGACACTGGAATAGAATATAGAAATGAAGCAGAAGCCAATCCAATGTTAGAGCCAGCAGCAAGTTTGTTAAACATGACACCAGTCCATAGTGCAGTTTTGTAATAATTCAAATTTTAGATTTTTCATTTAATATTCAATTCATCTTTCTCAGATAATCAGTAGCATATCTTAACATAAAAATGGACATTACAGAGGACTGAGCAATATACGCATATAACTAATGTACTAATGGTAGCTAACTATGGAGATACAAGTGTTTATAATTTGACGCAAACACTGAAAACTAAAAGTATAAGAGGCCCTGGTCAGACCCTCTGAGACCTTAATTTACAGTCTTTTTTTTGGCATCAATTTTTTTTTCTGTTTCTTAAACATGTGATCATTAAATAATGATTGTATGTTTGTGACGTACTCTACAATCCTTAAAATGCAAAGTTTGTTTTTTAATTTAATGTATCTACTGTAACTCTACAGTTTTGAGAACCTAACTGTTTGTAATAGTTTACAGTTTACTTTGCTATTAGTACAAAAATGTAGAACATTGTGTTCCAACAGTGTCTCATTTGTTTATTAATACTTATCATCATTCATGGTTGCACATGGCCAATTCAGTAATGAGCCACAGCTGTCCTCTTTCTTTGTGAGTTTCACAATTTGTAAAACTAGGCAATTATAATAATTTGAATGTCTTTTGCTAATGCTACTTAACAAACAACACAGACATGTGCTTTAAGTTTACATAAAAATCACAGATTCAGACAAGAATAACCCTCTGCTTTTAGTCCAGCAGCACTGAAGGGAACTTAACTAGATAGCTCATTATCCTCATCACCTGGCATTGAGGTAAAACCAGAAAAAATAACCTGGCCCTTTTATTTAAAAAAAATAATATCCAGCAGTTCAGGAGGCCGACCGCATGGCCAGCAATGCTCCACTGGGGAACGACGGAGGTAATGGGACACCTTGGGCGGCTTGGCAGGTGCCTGCTTAGCGCAGACTTCTGGCTCAGGTGGAGCAGGACTAGCAGTCTGCTCTGGATGCTGGTACTGGCGCTCATGTTGACGGCTGGCCATTCTCTCCCTCGCAGCAGGTATGGGTGCTGGGACTGACCAAATGCGAGGACTCGCAGGCTGGCTTGGAATATGAACAGTTTTATTATAGGAGCTAAGAGACCTGAACACAAATGGCTAAATTAAACAGGCACACACACGAGGAGTTGACAGCAACGTGACCAGGAGCAGAGATAGAAAGTATAATGAGTGTAGAAAGGCCCCAAAGTTTATAGGACAAGTCTATTCTGTTCTTATACAGGTGTTTATAAGTTTCAGAACAAACCTCAAGCTTCTTCTTCTACACTCTGAGACAGTTTGGCTTTAATTGGTGTTGTGGCCGACACACCGGGGTGACCGCAGTGCTGAAGACTGAATCGCATCAACAACCGTGTGATTAAAAATATTTCTCACTCACCTTACAATCATGGGATCTCAGGCAATGGGCACTACCATTATATAAGTACCACTTCTATTCTCCAGAAAATATTCATGACATTCATGAAGGTAAAAAAAAGATCTATTAATCTATTTGGATTTATCTTTTTAAGTTAAATATTTCTGTTCTAATAGTTTTGTGGATACAAAATAATACGACAGGAGTTGAAGGAAAGTAACACATTTATTCTCATTTGGGGCGACTGAGGATGGATCAGATGAGTTTGCCACCTACCTTGTGTCCTCATACCTGGTGGTAATGGACAGCATGTTGCCTTATCAGTACTGGGGTCTTTTGTTTGATGGTTCCACAGTGCCTCCCTCTGGCCGTGATGAAGTACTACACCCCTCTGCTCTTTCTATTACAGGGAATGTCTAGAAAGCACAAACCTTTAATAATCACAGCTGAGATCATAAACTGCAGTTATCCTTCCTTCCTTTCCGTCTTCCTTCCTCTTAAGCACTTAAGGGTTGAAAGAGATGGCTTGAAGACTATCCTAGTAGATTTAGAGATATTTATTTCACCACTTTTAGTTAATGATACTTTATAAACCTATTCTGCTGTTTAACAAAGACAGTATCATCATGTTTAAAGCACTTTTCAATCTGACAGCAGCACTCAGTTCTCCTGCACATGTGTGATCTTGGAGTGAACTGAAGGTTCAGATGCATCTCTCAGGTCCTGTGTGGAGACTTTGCTGGACTTTGTCTGCCTGTTAAAGATGTGACTTTCAGATGCTATTCAGCTGGTGTAGATAGTGGGGGTTTAGGTCTAAAACATCTTCTTTTGTCCTCCATTCATCCAGTTTCATGAGATAAAGTTTTGGTACAAGGACTGGACTGAAAAAGACTGAAAAGAGAAACTTTGAAAGAATTTTAGAAGTCTGGAGGAAAAGTCAGTGCTTGTTTAATCAAATGTAATGATACACATTGATTAAATATCCCAAAGTAAAGAGATCTCTCTGTGAACCTTTAATTCATCACCCTCTTGTGGCAGCAGCTGGCTACTGTTACTTGCACATGTGCATTGTGGTTTTTTATTACGTTATAATTTAATACAAAACCCTTTAATTAAATTAGTGAGTTGAAGTAATATATGAAATATTAGTGTTAAGTAAGTCCCAGAGTTCAGTTTATTGGACATTAGCTACATTTAATAAGAAGATATGAGATCCAAATATATGCTTATGTCAACACATGTTCATTTTGATGAAGTTTACTGAACAAATTTGAATCATCACAACAACCAAAATGTTAGCAACACATCATAAAGTTTATTATTCTAACTATGGTAACCATGTTGTCCAGAATCGTAACATCGCACCCATTTAGAATCTTACCACCACTTTGAGCCTTTGATCCTTAAACCCATAAATAGGGGTGAGAAGCAACAACTTTTAGTCTGTTATTTGCAGCATTTATGTTCGCAGCCTTCGACTGTTCGTGACACAGATTTAGAGTCTTACCACCAACGTGATCATTTGATCCTAAAACCAACAAATAACGGTGAAAAACAACGACTTTTAGTCCATTACTGGCAGCATTTCTGTTTGCAGCCCTCAACTATTCGCCATTTAGAAACATTTGGATCCTGACTACAGACTCCAACATGTCTCAAGGTGAAGAACCAAAAAGTCAAGAGGTTGACCCCGGCGCTGTTCCCTGGGATGAACCAGAAGACCCTTACCTCTCCTCTCTTCCCTGGGCTGAGCAAGTTGAATTAGAGGAGAAGCGCTTGGCAGAAATGGAGAATGAACATCTTCTTAACAGAGAGAAGATTGTCTTATTGATGGAGGAAAATGAGAGACAGAGCGCTCAATTACAAAAATGTCCTACCTGCTCCAAGAAAAGGAGAGTATTATTGATGAAAAACAGTGGGATATCAAAGACATGGAGGAAAGGAACCAAGAGCTCCAAGGAAAGCTGGATGAAGCTCTAGAAAAAATTAAAGAAATCCTCCAGGAGAAGAAACAACAGGACATGAGAGAAAGACAGATGCACGATCAACTTGAAAAGATGGAGATCAAATACAGAGTGGTAAAAGCAAGGGATGATAAAAATCAGGAAACAAATAAAGAGGTTCTTCAAGAGAAAAGGCAGCAGCAGATCAAACAAAGGCGAATGGGCATGAGCTTAAGGACATCAAGAAACAAACTGACGAGCTGCAAGTAAAGCTTGATGAAGCTCTGCAAATAAATGAAGCGATCCTCGAAGAGAAAACCAACAGGACATAAAGAAGCAAGACATGGAGAGGCACATGGAGGAAAAGACAGGATGCTGCAGGCAAGGCTTAAAGAAACAATGCACAAATATGATGAGTTGCTGCAAGAGAAAAAGCAACAGGAGATGAAACAAAAAGAATTAGATTGCAAGATTCAGAACATGGAGATAGACAATGAAGGCTTGCGAGTAAAGCTCGATGAAGCTTTACAAAAAAATACAGAAATCCTTGAAGTGAAAGAAGAACTAGTCATAAACCAGGGAGAAATGCAATGCCAGCTCCAAGGCATGGAAGAAAAATACAGAGCACTGCAGGCAATGCATTATGAAACACAGAACAAATATGAAGAGCTGTGTCAAGAAAAAGAACAACAGGACATAAAGCAGAACGAAGAAAAACTTCTTCTTGTCCAAGACTTTGAGAAGACAAAGCAAAAACTGCAAGAACTTGGCAACAAAATTAAGCACACAACAGCTGAACTGGAAGGAGAAAAGGAGAAAGTGCAAAAACAGGAGGCAACAGCTAAAGAACTCAAAGAAAGGCTCAAAGAAGAACAAGCCAAAGTAGAAGAAGTGGAAAAAATATGCAACAAACTTAAGAAGCAAAATACAGAAACAGTGGACGAGTTGAGATCCCTCATACTAGAGAAGAAAGTGCTTGTGGAAAAGCAACTCAAGAAGAAGAAAAAGTGCTTCCGCTTCTTCCTCCGCAGGGCCACTCCTGCCTCATCTTCCTCCACCTCTGTTCCAGCTTAATTTTCCTTCTCCTCTCCCTCCCTCTCTCCCCAATAATTTCATAATAAACACAATTGGCTCCTAACACCTGTCCCATCTCCCTCCCCTCTCTCTTTTTTCACCCCTCACCCCCAACCAGTCCCGACAGTTGACTGCCCCTCTAGAGCCTGGTTCTGTCATAGGTTTCTTCCTTTAAAGGGAGTTTTTCCTATCCACCGTCGCCTAGTGCTTGCTCAGAGGGCATTGTTGGGGTTTTCTCTCCTCTATCTCTTTCCTCCTTTCTATCCCTTTCCTTGACACCCCCCCCTTCTATTTTCCCCAATAATTTCATAATAAACACAATTGGCTGCATTTTAAATGTGTCTGATCAGTGTCTTCATTCAAGAATGAATTGTCTTTGTCACAGAGTCATGTGTATTTTGTCTTTTCCTCGGGCTGGTGATCCTCGCGGTCGTTCAGCCCTGGAGTCCAGATTATTAGTGTTTTAATCACATTTAGTGTTACATTTTAGATCACCACAATAGGATATCCACAATTTAGGATTCAGGCATTTGTTTTAGTTTGATATCGTAATCATTCTATGATTGAGTCGTTAACAGAACCAGCAGTTAGCAGCAATAACTTCAAATCAATGACATTTGCAAGCATTCCTTTATACACAGCATTTCAGTCAGGTTGAGGTCTGGACTTCCATGATGTAGATTTGCTGCTGTGCTTGGGGTCATTATCCTGTTGCATGGCCTAATTTAGAAGAAGCTTTATCTGTCGGACAGACAGCCTCACATTGACTCTAAAACACTTTGGCATACAGAGGAGTTCGTTGACTGCAAGGTGCTTTATTGCTTGTGTCTGCAGAAGAAGCTCAAATCACCACACTTGAACCAGCATATTTGACAGTGGGTTTGAGGTGTTTAAGTGTTTGAGTGTCTGAAATACTGACATGTGAACGCCAGAATATAATGGTGAGATTTTAGTGCTGGTTATATTGCATACACACTGCACATTATAAGGTTTTACAATTTTGCATCTGTGACCATTCAAACACCAGACAGTACTGAATGTTTCTTCTTTCTTTGTGCAACTTTACAATCATAATGTCCATTTTGGGTTTTGTGGGATTTTTAGGGAAAGAAGGAAGTTTTATTTTTAATGATCAGTATCAGTGATTAATCACTACAGTGGGATAAATACATTTGTCATGTTTTCACAGATTTATTTTGATATTACATCATATTTGTAAGAGGAACATTCATTAGGTTTAAACAAAATCATACAAAAGAATTGTAACGCTTGCATATTGTTAACCTAGAAGCACTTTTAGTCTTTGTTAGGTTTATCGAAAAAAAAAATTTGGCAAACACCCTTTTTGAATGTCATGCTCTTGCAGGCTGCAGTAACATTTGAGTTTTGTAAGTGCAAAGGTCCATTCAAACAGGTGGTGACATTACAATCCTTGGTTTATGTACATTTTGGAGCTTGTCAACATTCAGCATTTCCAAAAGCAGAATAAAAATTTGAAAAAAAAAATCAGTAAGCTTGAAGATATATTTACATGTACATTTATTTTCCTTCCTTGTGGTCATACAAATTCTGCCTCTGATGCTTCTGACTTCAGATGTTAGTAAAAAAAAAAATATTGTTAATTGGGCAAAACTGTTTTTCTTTTAAACATATCAGGAGGTTTATTTTCCCTGACATCATCTAAACACAGCTCCTTTGCAATACTGATAAAGTTTCTCTGTACTTTGCCACATTATATTACAGCAGATCTAGAAGTTGTATCTAAATGGCGATTCTCCGTTAATGAATTTGTATAAGGTCAAGTCCTGGATATTTTACTAACTGTAACAACAAACCACTGCTTCCTACTGTATGCATTATAATCTACAGCATCTACAAAGACACCTTCCAACAAACGGCTACACTCTATGATCTCAGCTATGATAATTAAAGGTTTGTGCTTTCTAGACATTCCCTGTAATGGAAAGAGCAGAGGGGTGTGGTACTTCATCACGGCCAGAAGGAGGCACTGTGTAACCATCAAACAAAAGACCCCAGTGTTGATAAGGCAAGGTACTGTACGTTACCACAGGGTATGAGGATACAGGTAGGTGGCAAAATCATTCAATCCATCATCAGTCACCGCAAATCAGAATAAATTTGTTACGTTCATTCAGGTCCTGATGTATTTTTATAGCTGCATAAAACTACTGAGAGAAAGATATTAAACAAAAAAAGATAAATCCAGATAGATTCAATTAAATGTCTCTTTTTTTAACCCATCATGAACTTCAGTGGTATTTTTAAGAGAATAGTAGTAGTTATGAAAGGGTAGTACTTCAGAAAGTCTGAGGATCCATGAGTGCAAGGCCATTCAGAAATAGTCACAATATATCTTGACCCTGCTCTAATTTGTGAGTGAAATCTATGAAGGTGTGGATATTTAACAGTTCATAAGGTCCTTTCTCTTTTTTTTTTCCTTCTTGAATTTGTCTTTCAAGTGGAAGACATTTGATTTCAGACGGGACAATAAGGCACAGCCCCTCACAAGCTCAGGTCGATGATGATGTGCTCAAAGATCTGCGTGTTTCCCTTGAAGCTCGAGGAAAAAATAAAGTCCCTGCGGTCGGTAGATACCACGGTGAAAGAGCGTGGGGCTTGGATGTACACCTCCTTAAAGCGGTCAAAGATTTTGTTGTCCTCATCCCACAGGTAGATCTGTGAGAAGGTGTAGTCGCTTCCCAGAGCCAGATAGTAACGTTCCTTGAAAGAGAACGGCTGGAGAATCATGGAGCCTCGAGAGGGCAAAGCTTGGATCTCAGCAAACTGTTTGGTGCCCCAACGCAGAACTTTGGAATCACCGATATACCGCGTCATAGCCAGGTAGAGCTCCTCCTTGATCCGGAAGTGTTTCACAACCACTACATCCTCCATGTTGGGGATCTCACCCTGCAGGATGAACTTCTGGTTGCTCCGGCTCCACTGGTAGATCACTGGAACCTGTGAGCGGCTCGCTAGAATAAGGTGAGCTTTCCCATCCAAGTCCAGAAACTCTACATCCGTGTCGCGGTACCACTCGTGCAGTGACTGGTACGAATAAAAGCCATTATCATTCCACTTGTAGAGGGTGGAGAGGCCAGCTTTTGAGCTGTCAGCAATCACAAAGAACCAATCAGAGCCAATCTGGAAGGCCTCAATATCATTGGGCTTAGAGATCTTGGACACTTCGATATCCTGGAACTTATTGAACCTGCTTTGGTCGTCATCAAACTTGTAAATGTGGGAACCACCAAACAGCTGAGCCACAATGACAAACACCTCATTTTCGATGATGACAGATTTGCACCCCACAATAGACTGACCTAAAGGGCAGAGAAACACATGAATTGCGTGAGAATGAAACTGGGAGCATTCTGGGAGTGTTTGTTAGCCTAATGTGTGATTTAGACTTCCTAACTTACAGTGTCACTGGAAACTCCCTTTAACCCTTCACCCAACCTTCCACGTAACCTGACATGCACCTCCTGCCCACATAGCAAAATTGGTATGGCCCAGATCTGGCCAACACAATGTGCTTACACATGGCCCACATACCGCAAAGACTGACGGCCCTTTGGTGGCCCAGATCAGGTTTGCCAGAGGAGGCCCAGACATGGGCCAGCACAAGGCCAGTTGCAGACACACTGGTGGTCCTGTGCTAGCCCATCTCTGGCACCATAGGACCGTCATTCTTTGCGGTATGTGGGCCATGTGTAAGTTGTGTGCAGCCACGGGCCAGTCGCAGACACACAGCTGACCCTGTGCTGGCCCAGATGTCAGCCAAATGTGTACCTTAATCAAGCCATGTAATAACAACATGTGCCGGAACATAAATAGTGCAAAAGTAACATTACGAACCTCTGTTCAGACAGTGAATGAACTGATTCTTTTACAGCGCATTTCCTTTCCCAAAGTCATACCTGAATTTGAAACGTTGGCTACCATAGCAGTATAGTACAGGGAGTGCAGAATTATTAGGCAAGTTGTATTTTTGAGGAATAATTTTATTATTGAACAACAACCATGTTCTCAATGAACCCAAAAACTCATTAATATCAAAGCTGAATGTTTTTGAAGCAGTTTTTTATTTTGTTTTTAGTTTTAGCTATTTTAGGGGATATCTGTGTGTGCAGGTGACTATTACTGTGCATAATTATTAGGCAACTTAAAAAAACAAATATATACCCATTTCAATTATTTATTTTACCAGTGAAACCAATATAACATCTCCACATTCACAAATATACATTTCTGACATTCAAAAACAAAACAAAAACAAATCAGCGACCAATATAGCCACCTTTCTTTGCAAGGACACTCAAAAGCCTGCCATCCATGGATTCTGTCAGTGTTTTGATCTGTTCACCATCAACATTAGTGCAGCAGCAACCACAGCCTCCCAGACACTGTTCAGAGAGGTGTACTGTTTTCCCTCCTTGTAAATCTCACATTTGATGATGGACCACAGGTTCTCAATGGGGTTCAGATCAGGTGAACAAGGAGGCCATGTCATTAGTTTTTCTTCTTTTATACCCTTTCTTGCCAGCCACGCTGTGGAGTACTTGGACGCTGCGTGTGATGGAGCATTGTCCTGCATGAAAATCATGTTTTTCTTGAAGGATGCAGACTTCTTCCTGTACCACTGCTTGAAGAAGGTGTCTTCCAGAAACTGGCAGTAGGACTGGGAGTTGAGCTTGACTCCATCCTCAACCCGAAAAGGCCCCACAAGCTCATCTTTGATGATACCAGCCCAAACCAGTACTCCACCTCCACCTTGCTGGCGTCTGAGTCGGACTGGAGCTCTCTGCCCTTACCAATCCAGCCACGGGCCCATCCATCTGGCCCATCAAGACTCACTCTCATTTCATCAGTCCATAAAACCTTAGAAAAATCAGTCTTGAGATATTTCTTGGCCCAGTCTTGACGTTTCAGCTTGTGTGTCTTGTTCAGTGGTGGTCGTCTTTCAGCCTTTCTTACCTTGGCCATGTCTCTGAGTATTGCACACCTTGTGCTTTTGGGCACTCCAGTGATGTTGCAGCTCTGAAATATGGCCAAACTGGTGGCAAGTGGCATCTTGGCAGCTGCACGCTTGACTTTTCTCAGTTCATGGGCAGTTATTTTGCGCCTTGGTTTTCCACACGCTTCTTGTGACCCTGTTGACTATTTTGAATGAAACGCTTGATTGTTCGATGATCACGCTTCAGAAGCTTTGCAATTTTAAGACTGCTGCATCCCTCTGCAAGATATCTCACTATTTTTGACTTTTCTGAGCCTGTCAAGTCCTTCTTTTGACCCATTTTGCCAAAGGAAAGGAAGTTGCCTAATAATTATGCACACCTGATATAGGGTGTTGATGTCATTAGACCACACCCCTTCTCATTACAGAGATGCACATCACCTAATATGCTTAATTGGTAGTAGGCTTTCGAGCCTATACAGCTTGGAGTAAGACAACATGCATGAAGAGGATGATGTGGACAAAATACTCATTTGCCTAATAATTCTGCACTCCCTGTATATCAACATGGCACTTGGGTCTTCCAACTAAAATAGGAAAATAGGAACATAAACAGTGCCATCATTGCCAGACCTGGCCCACATCTGGTTGACATATACCCTGCCATGACACCAGTCAGTCAGAAGTGCCAGCTTGATGCCGGATCAGGGGAAGACCTGTTTTCTATGAGCCTGGGCCACATGACCCAAACCACAATCGAGCAACATATGGCATGCCATCACATAGACAGTGCCATCTATACCAGGCCTGGCCCATATCTGGATGGCATACGTCTTGTCATGCCAGAAGTCAGCCAGCAGTGCCGGCTTGATACCAGATCTGGGCCAGACCTGCTTGCTATGTGGGTTAGAGAAGTAACTACACGTTGGGTCGACACAGCCTGCAAGGACTTAAATGGTTAGAAGGTTGCGCTGCAGGATCAAGAGGGGTTTCCAGTTATGTAGTAAGTTAGGACACATTTCCTGCAGAAGGCGAAATCAAACTTTACCTGTGATGTTATCATAAGTCCTGAAGTTCATTTCTATGTGGTCCCACTGGAAAATCATACAGCTCTCTGTGCTGGGAGCAGAAATGGCCACGTAGACATCATTCTTATAGCTGAATGTGTCAACAGACAACGATTCTGAGGCAACAGACTGATGAAGGATGAAATCTGTGGGGAAAGGAACATCGGAAATGTATTTTCACAAACCAACAAAGCCACGTTAAATGAATAACCTCTACACAACTTAGAAAGACTGTGCTGAGTTCTCTCATCCTGATCTCAGCTGGACATGAGAGAAGGGCAGCTGGCTCAGGTGTTCCTCACCTGTGGAGACACACTCATTCTGCAGGCTGGTCATATCATTGAGGCGCTTGCCCTTCATGTCCTCTGGTCCTGCACACACAACATCCGACACTGTGGCATTGGTGTTCTTTAACCACGTCATAAGCCACTTGGCTCTGCAGTCACATTCAAAGGCATTGCCTCGCAGGTCCCTGCAGAAAGGGAATATTGTGTTTCACAGCTAAACAGGGAGAAAGACAGACTGCAAGAATTACTCAGTATGCTATTTGCCTATTTAACTATGTACAAACTTACAGCTCTATAAGGGAGTCAAGGTCAATGAAGAGGTCCCTGGGCAAGGCTTTAATGTTATTGTTTGCCAAAGACCTGGAAACAAATGCAGTTGATTATGAAAAGAGACATCATTAAATCATGTATAACAGATAACAGTTGTATTTTCAGTCACTGGAACATACAAGTGAGTCAGGTCCCTGAGTCCTCTGAAGGCATATTTGGATGTAGTCTCTAGTTTGTTACTCTCAATGAATCTGTGGATCAACAAGAAGAAAAAGAAAAGTATATTTTTGATCAAGTTCAAATTTCAACATGTCAACAGTCATGTAAGAGCTGATTGTGATCATAGCTACCCTTGAATGTGATGTTTCTGTTAAATAGCAACAACTTGATGCTACAGTCACATGTATTTATTCTGGGGCAATGTTTTAGTGAAAGGCTTTGTTTTATTTTGTAATTTGCAAGACTTTGGTTGGAATATGTGCATATAGAGTCACTAGGCACTTTTTAGGTAAGGCGGCTACTTAATACATTTATGCACGTAGACATGGTCAAGACGACTTTCTGAAAATCAAACTGAGCATCAAAATGGGGAAGAAAGATGATTTAGGCAACTTTGAATGTGGCATGGTTGTGGAGTATTTCAGAAACTGCTGATCTGCTGGGATTTCTCAGTACAATCATTTTTAGGGCTTACAGAGAACTGTTCAAAAAAACTGAAAATATCCAGTGAGCAGCAGTTCTCTGGGTAGAAATGCCTTTTTGCTGGAAAAGGTCAGAGGACAACGACTAGACTGCTTAATGTTGATAGGAAGGCAATAGAAACTCTATTAACAACTTTTTAAACTGAGGTGTGCAGAAGACCATCTCTGAACACACAAGATACTGAAGCTTGAAGCGGACAACTGCAGAAGACCACACCTGGTGCCACTCTGTCAGCTAAGAGAAACGGGAAACTGAGACTACAATGACAGAGGCTCACCCAAAAATGGACAACAGAAGACTGGAAAAACGATGCCTGGTCTGATAAGTCTCACCGTCTGCTGCAACATTTGGATACTAGTGTCAGAATTTGGTGTAAGCAGATGAGCACATGGTTCCATCCTGCCTTATATTAATGGTTCAGGATATTTTCTTGGCACACTTTTGGCCACATCATTTAAACACCACAGCCTGCCTGAGTATTGTTGCTGATCATGCGCATTCGCCATGTCACAGAACTCAAATGATCTCAAGCTGGTTTCTTGAACATGACAATAAGTTCACAGTTCTCAAATGGCCTCCACAATCACGAGGTCTCAGTCCAACAGAGCATCTTCGGGGGGTGAAAGAACAGGAGTTTTGCATCATGTGAAACAACAAGTCAGCAGCCACTGCAGCAAAGCTATCATGTCAACATGGACCGACATCTGTTTCCAGCACCTTGCTGAATCGAATCCAGAAATAATTAATGCAGTTCTGAAGGCAAAAAGGCATCTGAGTAATAACAAGGTGTACCCAGTAAAGAAGCTGGTGTACTTTGGTGTGATGAATGAAAAGAGAAACAAAGATTGTTTTCTAGTTTTACTGGAACCACTAGAGGGTGTGTAACCAACAACTGCCTACCCCACTGTAAAAATGCCAGCATCCAACAGAAAAGCCTCATTCCCTTTAAAACAATCGCAAGTCTCTTTTCACCGAACTAATGTAGAGCTTTATCGAGATATGATAACTTCAACTTCATAGCATAACTTAATGCTGCTGTGAAGCCTCTGTTCTTTTCTTTAAACTACTTTCATTAAAAACAAACAAACAAACAAAGAAACTCACAGGTACTCCAGATGTGGCAGGCCTGAGAATGCATCATCTCTTACAGTTGTCAGGGAATTGGAATTCAAAAGCCTGCAAAAAAATAAGCAAACAATCAATTATAATGCAGCCAACTGCAGAAATGCAATGCTTCAGGCTTCTCTCTGAAACATAGAACTGATTAAATGTTTCAGCTTCACAGTAACACAATCAGTTTTGTTCCAAAAGCAGAGCCAAATGCTGTAAGCACAATTATTAAAGCAAAGTCCAGATAAAACTGAGTTAAATTAGTTATTATACGATCATATTTTATGGCCTCTTGTCATTTGAATTCAATGTTTTACTGGAAAATGCAAAAAAACCAAAACAAAAAAAAAACACCCACCAAATAAAGTATTCAGCTGAGAATTATTGTGCATGATGACTTTTCTACTGCCACGCCTTTGTTTACGCTGACATCACAGCTGTCACTTGTGTTGTAACAAAGCAGACTGATGGCCTCTGTTGAGCACACTGTAGGTACTGGGCAGCACTAAGAGCTCAGATTTGGGTTTCCATTATTTATTTCCAGGTGTGCACCATTTGAAAAGCCCCGGCTACTAAAAAACAACCATGCACCAAACAGACTTTATAAATCATTACTCTATCTCCACTAAAGTAATACCCCATGTGCTACAGAGGCATAAATGCCTCATTTGATTCGTGCTGCTATAACCAATGCTTTATGTATAATGACCGTCGTGACTCCATTATTGGCCTCACATAATGATGCATCTGCCATTTTAATGCCCAACATTTGAAACTGATGCTTTATGTACTAAAAGTAACTAATTTGAAATCTGCCCGATAAGAACCTTTACTTAAAAATGTCAACCAATCAAATCATTTTAGAAGTATCAAAGGCTGGCAAAGTATCCTTACAATAGCTGGAGAGATGGTATGTGGGAAAACATCGCCTCTTTGACCTCGCTGAAAGTCCCATTCACGATACTCCTAAAAAAAAAAAGGAGCAAGCAGGAGAAAGTAAAATGCTGAAATGTGATCGGCGAGGAAACAGAGAGAAGAGGGAGAAAAACACTGCATTGCTTTTTGCGATCAGCTCTTATTTTATAGGGTGTTATAAAATGCGCACAGCTATAGAATCATACTTGAGGCTGTGGCTCGAGCATATAATGCATGTATGCACTGCAGAAAACGTACTCTTCCATTTAAAAATATATATATCTATACAGTGCAGGCCATCTACTCACAAAGAAGTGATTTCGTTGGGGGTCATTCTTGGGATATACGAGGACCCGACGCAGATGATGGACTCCTTGGAGCAGCTGCATGTTGAAGGGCATCGGAAAGGCTTTTTTAAATGACCCGGCTGACACAGGCAGCACAGCGACACGAGGAACAATGCCCAAATGTTGAGAGCTGGCGGCATCTTTCCTGTCGGGCTTTCATGTGTGAGGGTTGCAGAGAGCACGGATCGAGGCAGATGGCAGCGCGCGTTTCCACCCTGCACCATGAAATGCTGCACTGGCTCCCTGACATCAGCAAATCAGCTGCGGCTCCCCTCCGTCCACCTTAAATATTTATTAAGTCAGCGCTCCAGTCGGGTAACTGTTGGTTAAACAGCCACACGCGGGAAATGATTAGACGTTATTAGTCAGTGACCACCACGTCTCTTCTGAGCTGATCTGTTTTTGCCCCCAACGTTTCATATGTGGTCAGCGTCGCTTGCCTTTTTATTTTTTTGAAGATGGTGTAGTTTATAGAGATGTGGTGTAATATTATCCCCAAATATACAAGCAGGTTAATTATAGATTTCAGAAATTAATTTCGAGCGTCATGTTTATACCAAAGTGCATTTTGTTGCCAGTTTTCACGTAATTCGAATCTTCTTTGTGTTATTTCTGGCAGTATTTAAACACAGAGGGCTGCTCAGTCTGAATAACACGAAGTCACACCATTTGACTCACACGTAGGATGTTATATAATGTCGGCATACCGTAAGCTGTAGATGCTTCCTTCATATAGAAGGTCAGAGGCGCATAGTTGCAGCACCAAGGACAGCGCCTCCTCCAGCGCCCTGCAGCCATCCTGCACTGGCTGTAAAGGAAACACTGAGCAAATCCCGAGTAAACAGCGGCTTTTTAAAATATCTGGACAGGCCAGCATTTGATCTTGTTAAGCAGTAAATGCAGATAAGGATGAGCTGATGACCTGCACGTTTGAAGGAGTATATGTACCATACTTATCTGCACTCACTGCTTCACAAAATCAAATTTTGGCCAGTCCAAATATTTCAGAAAGGATGGTATATATACAAATGTTCTAAAATGTGCGTTTATGACACATACATGTTAAAACACAGATCAGCTAGAAATTTTGTTGCCAGTTTTCACGTAAGAATCTGTCTTAGTGACTGATTCAGTACAACAGAAGTCCCTGTGAACCCCACAAACACCAATGTGAAGCAAGAAGAGCAGCAGTCCAGCGTAAACACTAGAGCAAAACCACCGTGTTCCACTGAACATGCGGACACAGGTGAGGGCTTTTTGTGACCACTCACTCCACCCTCTTTCCTTTTCGGCCTGTTGTGTCTCACCTGTGGGCACTGAGGAGGTTGTTTCCAATCAGTGACACTAGCAAGAGCTCAGAGGCTCTTCTCCCTGAGACGCCTTTTTGGGTTTTTGTCCCTTTATGGTTTGGGGTTTTTTGCATTTACAACACTGCATGCACCATTTCTTCACCCATGCAGTTATTTACACCACTGATTGTACTGATTTCACTCACCATAGTTAGTTTAAGTAAATTCCTTATTTCTTTCATTTAAAATAGTCTTTTAACTGGCATTTGGTGCAGATCAAAGAAAGATGCTGAGGGAAAGAACCTCATACCAACTGTGAAGCAGCTTTAAGGCTGCCTGACTCAGATCCAGTTCTGCATCATATCAAAGAGTGCCTGTCATCTTTCTGAAGGTTAGACCTGAACCAGAAGTGGACCCTTAACTGGCTGAAGATCCCAGACACATTAGGAAACCCAGTATGGAATAATTCAAATGGAAGTGGAGGGTTCAAAAAAGCCCACTGAAAGACCAGGTGTGTATCCCATTGAAATGCAGTAAGATTAAATATGTATGAAAACGCTCAAACATCATGCACCTCAAGAGTGATCAAAACTTTCAGTAAACAGCCAGAGACTTGACAATTATGCACAATTAAGCAAACTTTTCCCTGAACGATATTCCACCTGTTTATCCCCTTGCTGAATGTCAACTATCGCTGCCCTTCTGGGACCAGTCTGCATATCTGCGGCCCTTTTTTGGGCCACTCTGGCGCTCCATCATCACTGCACTCTTCTTGGCAGCAGCAGACAACTCAAAGAGAAGGGCCATTTGTCATGCAGCAACATCCCTGGGATACTTAAGACTTATGATTGAGTGTGCGCAGCGCAGACTCAGGAGGAATATTTTTAAAGGTTGTCTGTTTTGGTGAGGAGCGATGACGGTATATAGTAATTTGGGTTTAAGGGAAGCAAAAAGCAGTTAGTGGCTTTGGACATTTGAACATTATGAAACCACTTTCACTTCGATTACTTCTTTGGTAGCACGGAGGGGGGGAGCAATGATTTATGCAAGGTTCTCTCTCACTGAAATCCTAATTTACACACTAAAGAAACTATTAAGTCCCCTATAAGTCACCCTAGATCCATAGAGTCCAAAAATATAAAACAAAACCGACAATATTATATCAGTACACACAAAATGCACTTCAGAATCCACCCACACCTGATCACTTATTAATTCAGACTAATTCAGATGAGGAGATACTTTTTCCTGCGTTCATTAAAAAAAAAAAATCATCTGTGAAAGCCACGTCTGCTCTTCAGAGTGCTGCATTATACCAGCATGCGGTGTTTTTCCACTATGTTTTGTTAACGGCTCAGTACAGCTTGGCAACAGTGAAAGTGTGCTGATACAGCAGTCATATCTATCAGAGCCCAGCCTGCTTTCAGAGGCTGCTGGCTGGATTTGCTCTGCTGCTGCTGCTTTTTGCATTTAGTAATGCAGGTCAGGAAACGTGTAGCAGCTGGAAAAACAAAAAATACCCATACAGTGGTACTGTGTACATTTGTGGACACAAGCACACCTGGGCCCAGCACTGCTACTGCTGCGGAGGCTTGCCCCAGACTCTTCACAGCGCAGTATTTCTTGATGATGTACGGAGAATGGAAGGGAGGGTGCAGGAGGGACTTGGACAATGCAGTGTTGAAATATGGATTAGTCAGGAGTTAGCAGGAGTGAATGTTTGTACCTGTGGCCACTACCTGCTGTGCTTCCCAATGACTGCGATTACAAAGCAGAGGGATTAACACACAAGACTCAAGAAAACTGCTGAACTCTGCAAATACAGTGAAGGCTGATGTGATTAAAGATCAAGTCCCTGATGAAGCTCTCAGTGTAATTACAATTTGCCCATTGCTCCATAACAGCAAAACACACAGTTATAATCTAATTACAGATCTCTTAGCTTGTTAAATGGACAATTCGTCATTCGTCCAGCTTAATTTTTTTGGTGTGAGTTGCCTGATTTTGGGTCAGTTAGAGCCTCATATCTCTGCTTTCTTCTGCAGAGAGGTTTGTTTGATGGCTATAGTTTAGAAGGAGGAAAACTCCACACAGATAAAGCACTGCAGGCCAGAGGGACAAACATGTTAATTCGATTTCACAATGAACTGTCCTTTTAATGCTGCGAACATTACGGGCTCTTACTGAGACTAACAGTGAGCATTTGTTTTGCTGGACACGTGAGTGATCTGTGCTTGGTGTACACCATTGATTATCTGCTCTGTGTGATCTGTTGCAGAGCCTAAAAATAAATGAGCTTATTGAATAAACAGGGTTCAGACGGAGTTAATGGCTCAGTACCGTTGGCATCACGTTACCGTACACTGGAGAAGGCATGGTAAAACATATGACATTACAAAGATGCACTATTTTATGTAACGATGAGGGGAAAGCGTACTGTTGAGCCCCATTTGCTCAATATGAGAAAAAGAGATTGTTTTCAAACTGAAAGAAAGAAGAGACATATGAGAGGCCCTTTTGTAAAGGCTGAATGTGTAATTAGCTTTAAATTAAAGTTAAACATACACAGTCAACAACAGCCTTTGCATACACATTTGGTCTAAATTTAGCTCAGTGGTTTATCACCAGATGCTCCTAAGCAGCACGTTTTGTCCTAATATCCCAATTATCACTTGATGAGGGAATTAATCAGTAAATTATTTTGGTTTATGACCACCTGGACAGTGTTTCACTGCCAGAAGTAATGACTCATAACACAAACACACAGTCCAAATCACTGCTCAAAGGCAGCACAAGGTCAAAGTCTTCCTGTTGAAATGTTCAGGCCTCAGTTCAGTCACTCTCCTATAGAGACTTCTTGGTTCGACGAAGACACCGGGGAACTGTTTTTTGCCGTACCGCCCTCTTTCTTCAGAGTTTTCAGGCATTTGTCGAGCCTTTTGATGCAGACCGTCACATCTTCTCGAGTGATACCCACAGCGGAGGCAGCGTTGAGGTAAGGACAGGGGTACGAGTCCGAGTGGGACATAAACCCACGAAACGTGTGTCCGCTTACGGTCTGCTCCTTGCCCAGTGGTATCACCCTGGAAACACGAGTGAAACATAGTAACACAGAGCAATGGGATTTTAACAATAATTAGAAAAACAACAAAAATAACCTCTTTACTTTATGTAATATTTACCACAGATCACCATGTCTCACAAATAAAACAAACACTGCGATCTACACTCATGGGCCACTTAATTAGGTACACCTGTTCAAGTGCTTGTTAAAGCAAATGTCTAATCAGCCAGTCACATGGCAGCAACTCACAGAATTTAGGAAGAAGGCCTGGTGAAGTTCAAACTCTGCATTAGAACTGGGAAGAATGGTGATTTAAGAGGCTTTGAATGTGACGTGTTTGTTGGTGCCAGATGGGCTGGCCTGAGTATTTCAGAAACTGCTGATCTGCTGGAATCTTCCCACACAGTCATACACCCAACATTCAGATGGTAGGGTTAGAAATTGTCATAAACAACATGAGCCATCCTGCTTTGTTCAGGCAGCTGGTGGTGGTGGTGTAATGGGTGTGGAGGATATTTTCTTGGCACCCTAGTACCAAAAAGCCATCATTTAAACACTTTAGCCTACATTAAGTATTGTTGCTGACCACGTGAATCCCTTTAGGATCACAGTGTGCAGGACCCATCTTCTGAGGGCTGCTTACAACATGTCATAAAGCTCAAATAATCTCAAACTGAGTTCTTGAACATGAAAATGAGCTCACTGTACTTAAATGACCTCAGAGTGCCCAACAGAGCACCTTTGAAATGTGTTGGAACAGGATGTGCAGCAGCTGTGCGATGCATCTCCTGAGGAACTTGTTCACCAGCTACTTGCTTACTTTCTTCATCTCTGCATTCATCAATATGAGCAGCCCGTTTCATATATAATAGAAGTCATTCTTTGTTAATGTTATATACAGATTACAGAAGATCATATTACATTTTTACAGCTCATACTTGGCTTGTTGGTAACCACTGTATGCTAGCTGACCGCTCTGCTAAAGAATTATATTATTATTTATTATTCGGATGTGAAAAATTCACACAAACAATGATGTCGGTGAGCTGCTGATCTTTTTAGATATTTTAGGTTTTCAGAACCTGAGGAAGCCAAAAACCAGAACAGTTTTGGACTTCACCTGGTTTCATCTGCAACACTGTAAATAATAATCGTGGCCATAAATTTTGGTAAGGTTTCACCACTGTCAGCAGAGTTTAGACTCACTTTAATGTGAAATCAATTACTGCCCAGCTATAAGGACTGTGCACGCAGCATAATGGTAGCAGAATGCACTAGAATCAGATGAAGATCTCTATTAATCTCTTCAGCTGGAGAAGAGAACAGCTCATTATTGATGTGAAAAGGCAAAGCCGGGCGCCTCCCACGGTATTCATGTTTGGCTCTGAGAGCATTTCATTTAATGCCACGTCCACATCTGCAAACTGTTCATGAAACTCAAATCTTAGACGTTTATTTTCTTTTATGAAAACACAACAAGGCTAAAACATTTGACTACACTTCACACTAGGACCTTGGAAAAATCCAACTGCGAGCATTAAATTCCAAACAACACTATAAACAATCGTGACAGAATGACCCAAATAAATCTTTTATTCTGGATATATAAAATATTTAGATTAGCTTTCACACACAATTGAAAAGTATAAAGAGAAAAAACACAAAATGAAATGTGGGGTGGGGGGGGCATGCTCCTAATTTGAAATTGTGTATTTATGCAGATCCATCCATTCATGTGACAGAGTGAGAGCGAAACAGTTAAAAACTGACAAATCCTCCTCACTAATGCTGCTGCTTTCAGAGCTGGTGCCCGCTGCCCCAGAGGAGACCACATCCTTCAACATCTAATGGAAACATCCTGTTTTATTTAGGATGCGGCTGTGATAGGAAGGGCTGTCTTAATTTTCTAAAGTAGTTTCCGCTGCTCAGTATTCAGCAGATCCATCTGCCTGATTGCTGATTTTGTCGCGCAAAACGCAACATCTTTTTAAACACACTCAAACCGACACACACTCCCCTATCCTGTTATTCTCTCTCTCCCCCCTCTATGTCCATTTCCAGGCCACATCATCAACATGGCCTTACCTGGCTCCTGACACTTGTCGGGTGAACAACATGGATCCTAGCTGAGTCACCGCCTTGTCGCTGTTGGCCTGGAGACCATCTAGAGACATGGCTGGAAGAGAGAGGCGCATAGTTATGTCAGTAAACATCTGAGACCAAACGCAAAGCTAGAAAGACTTATGCCGTCTCAGAAAAGCAGCGCAAGGATCTATTGATACGTAACCAGCACTTTGAGCTTACCCAGAGAAATGGGGTTGTGCGGGGTGTGAAGCAACCTCTCCCCGTGTGCAGACGCCAGACTCTTCAGCTGCTCAGCCAGGAACGAATAAATCTCCTGCACACCATGCCGATACACACAAGAAGGATGAAGACACAGAACAACACACAAGATCTATAAATAGCAGTATAATACTCCTTTTTGCATACAAACACAGCCTTATTTTAACAGCAGCAGACTTGGTTTTATTGCTAATCAAGCAAATCTTCCAACAAAGCAGGTGGATGCATGACCAAACTCCACCCTCCCCCTATTTGCCTGACCCTGTATGTGTGTCTGTTTCACTCTAAGCTTCAGTACAAGCACTATGTTCATTTCCTGTCCAGCTTGTTCTTAACACATCCACCTCTGGGATCAATTAAAAGGGGCAGGAGAGTAAAAGAAGAGGACTGCAGGCTCTTAAACACAGTTTTTGATATTCACATGCTTCAAATACGCTGATTAAGCACCGAGAGTCTCAGAGCAGCGTGTGGAAGACTGAAATAGGACGATGGGGTTTAGGACACAGACGTCCAAACAGGGAAGCTACACGACAACTAAACACAGTGCTTTAGTTGCTAGCTACCAGCTCCAGATTCCCCAAAGAAGCTTTCTTCACTGCAGGTGTGTGTGTCTGTGTGAGCGAGGGCACACTCTGCTGACTCATACTGTCCAGGGAAAATATTTTCCCTGTCAAGAGTCAAACACAAACAGCATTTCAATGATGTCAAGTGTCTCTAAGTGTCCATTGTCCTCTAATAACAAAGGATGACTTTATTATGCCGGAGGAGGAGAACAGCGTAAGTGGTGGTGAGAGTGCAGGACAATAAGTTTGTGTTTGTGACAAGTCAAAGGCCGCCCCGACTGAAACAAAAGCACGCGCATCACCCGTTTCTTCTTTTCATTATGCAGACATTATCTAAAGCGGTGGTACACACGAGGCAGTAAATGAACCTAAACAGATGAAACGCTTGAATTATTAAAGCTCGTGATTCTGGGAGAGACTCTGCAGACTCTATGGGGGAAAAAAAATGGTTCTGTACATTAATTATGCATAAAGTGGACTGAGAGGAATCAATAAGCTCTGATGGTGTGTCGGGTCAGGCAAGAGGCCACAGGAATCTCCTAGGTATACATTTCAGCTACAGATTAGGTTGTACACCGATATCCCACTTTGAGTATTGTATGGCATCATTTTTAAATATGAGATCTTTAAGCCACGTGTAATTTCTATATATGTATCCGGGGTAATTTCTAAAAAAAACCTTCAACTTTAAAGTGTTACTCCTTTTCGAGTTTCTGTGCTCCCAGTGTGAGGACAAACAGATTCTCTCAGTTGCAGCACATTTACGGCGCAGCAGCAGTTTAGAGGAGAGAGAATGCTGCAGTGCTGATCATCTAAAGAGGAGGATGCTGCATTGTGAGCAACTCTGCTTTAAAGCAAGAAGCCACCAGGGGAGGTTTTCTCAAACTTTAGAATCAATTTTATCTTTCTATAGTGTACTCCTTCCTTCACAGAGCTCACTACACACTCAAGTGCACAGTCTCTATCATCAGTGAGAATGCAGGTGAAGCAAAAAAGGACACACACACAGAAAACTGTAACATATAGCCAACTGCAACTCAATACAACTTATATAAGTTATTGCCATTTTTAGTAGGAAAGATGCTGACACGGCACGGAGACATATTCAGACCGACTACAATATACACCTGATACTCCTGCAGTCCCATAATGTTCTCATCATACATGTTGGAAACATCCAGCAGACATAACAGCCACGTTTAACTAAGTGAGGAACTATTTTAAGCCATATAAAAAGGTGACGTGTGCACCACTCTCACCTTTCTTTCTGACAAGTATTTCTTATAGCCACTGACTCCCAGCGTGAGGAGGGTAATGAGGACGTCGAGGGAAGGTGAGGCTGATGCTCTCCCTGGAAGAGAAGGCAGAAGCGTTTAAAAAACAAACCTGCTGTCAAACTGAAGTAGAAGCATTGTTATTAACGTTTAACAACGATCCAATTTGACTTATACAGATGAGGATAAAATTATTATCCCCCTGACAGGATTTAAACATAACATTTCTAAACACACTAGATTTCTGTTTGCACACAACAACAGAATTTCTTCACACAGTACACAACAAGCCCGGCAGAGGTAGGAACATTTTAAAGACTCTTGAAAGAAAATTAGAGTGAGAGGTGTCTAAAGACCGCAGAACAGCTGTCGACACATTGGTGAATGAGTTAGCCGGCTTGTGCTTCACACATCCACCTCTGGGATCAATTAGAAAGGGCAGGGGAGTAAAAGAAGATGAGTGCAGGCTTTTAAACACAGTTTTTGACATTTATATGCTTCAAATATGCTGATTAAGCATCAAGAGTCTCAGAGCAGTGTGTCGAGGACTGTAGAAGGGCGATGGAGCTCAGGACACAGACGTCCAGGCAGGGAAGCTGCACGACAACTAAACGCAGTGTCTTTGTTGACTTCGAGGTTTCAGACTGAGAAAATCTCCACGTTGTCAGAAGAGTCACATTCAAGCCAGACTGGGCTATCCCAACAACAATAGCCTGGAGGAAGACTACGCATACTGGAAGTGCGGCTTTGGTCAGATGAGATTAAACTACAGCTGTTTGGCTGCAGAGACGCTGCTCATGTTTGGAGGGAGAGGCGTACGACCCAAAGAACAAAGTCCCCAAAGTGAAACACGGTGGTGGGAGTGTTTTGCTGCGGGGATGCTGAAATGTGTCTGGAACTGTGATCTCGTCAGGGTGGCAGGAATCATGAAGAAAACCTCAAGCAGTCGCCATCGCTTTGTTGCACAACAACAAATCAAAACATACGTCACTCCTGATTGGCCTGCATAAAGCCCGAGTTGAATCCCACTGGAGTATTGGGTAATAAGTTTGACCCTGGTAGTTTGAGGTTTTGGTGAAATAATTTAATGTCTTTTTGACAAGTAAAGAAACTAAAAACCCAAAATAAAATAAAATGTTTGCCGGGGTTACTGAGAGTTCATCAGTCTGATTGCTGGCGGGATGAACCTAAAGTGTTTTGAATGCAAAGTCCTGTGCATTTCTCCACCAGACCTGGTGTCATTTTTCTATGAGCTGGTCTAACTCCAGTTCAGATTTGGCCTGACAGAAAAGAAAATGTGTAACAGTATACCCACAGATGACAGTTAGTGGAAGGTATCAGAGCTGGACACTTTCCAAGCACTGACAGAAGCTTGACTGCAGCATGAGATAATTAAACAAATAAACCAAAGTGAAAAGCTGGCTTAGGCAGATTCAGATTAGTCACACAGAGCAGTGCACAGTCCCACTTCTGCTTTCTGAGAGGGCTCTGTTGCCCAAAATGTTTAAAAAGCACATCAATGAACTTCTCTAGACATTATCTGATGGCGGCGACAACACAGTTGTCCAGTGCAGCTGGTTCAAACATTGGCCTTTAACCTCCCAGTTCCCTCGTGCAAAGTTCATACCATCTCTGATTGGATGGATTAGTGACAGTGTGAGAACAGTGCAGGTAGGATTGTAGTGAATTCAGTTACCATGGGGACATCATGTGTGCTCCTTCCATTTACCATCTATTCAGGCAGCTCCCTCACCTAAACCACACGGGCCACTGAGATTCTGACTCATGCAAACTGTCTGCTGACGTGAGCTAAAAAACTCCAAGATATCTGTGTGAGAAAACGGTCCCAATGAAATACACTGTTTCAGCGATGATGGTTAAAATGCACTAGTGGTGAGATTTTGTTAGAAATCATGGATGTAACATATAGAACGGTAACAATGAGGTTGTCTTTGCAGTCTCAGGTCAAGAAGAAAAAGTAGGAAAGTGGGAAATTTGTGCTGAATAGGTTTGAAGTTAAACAAACAACAACAAAAAAGAACCAAAACAACAACAAGGACCTGTTTCTTCATACTACATCAGTTATCCCATTTTGTATCGTTCAAACATTTTCATGCTTTATTACCAATTTACTTAAATGTGGCAGTGCATAAAAACCAAAAACTGTGCTCCACACTTTGAAACTTTCAAAACATTTGCTTTTATGTAAATACAAATCTGCATGGGTACACATGCCCACCTGGTTATTGTTTCATACCAGTGAGCGTTAGCACTCACCTGGGTACATCTTGCTTATCTCCTGTATGAAGGACTCATCAAAACCTGCAATTATAGCACCACCTACTGGAACCATAAAGTTCTTGTCCAGGCTCTGTACAAAGGCATCGATTCTTCCCACACGGGCGCCCTGATGACAGACAATCCAAGAAAATATTTATCTGTAACCAGTGTGAAAGTGTATCACATCGTAACATTCAAAGGTGAGCTCCAGATCAACTTGCTACATGCACTGTGCAGTGAAGAGTGTTGATACCTGCTGAATGAGGTGCATGCATTTGGACGACTGTACGCCATATGCATTGTTAACTATATGGGGGATATCATGCTTGCTGCAGAGAGATGACAGCTCCTCAAGCCTGCAAGATCCCAAAACAAACAATATTAGAAATGGTGCATACCTTATTCCCACACCGTGAGCCAAAACAAGCAACATACATTATGTTTCCTTTGAAAGTAAGAAATCCTGCAGGCAGCCTACATCAACACATACATAACATAACATAATAAAACCTGAGGGCATGAATGAAAGCTTACAAGACCTGTCAGGGACCCGTGGGGCGAAGCAAGAAGTCGTGGAATGAACACACAGGATATTTTCGGCTCCAAGCTCTTCAATCTTGCGTTCAACTGCTTCCAAATCTGTCCGCAGCTCATCACCCTCAAGCACATTCTCCACGACCACAGGTTCAAAGCCTGAGAAAACAGGCAAACGATTTAAAGATGGCAATAAAGTGAAACACTTTCATAATTAATCTGATTGAATATTCCCCTTCAATATCGATGACATTTCAAACACAGACGTGCTCGCTGATCAGGATGTAAGCTTGACAGGACACTGGATACGAGTCATATCGTCACCTGCTGTGATCATAGACTTGAAACAGGACTTCTGGTCGATGCGAGGCCAAATGATGTAGCGAGCTTTGGGTCTCCTGTGACGAAGGGTCAGGAAGCAGAGAGTCAAACTCATCCCTGTAGCCATGGGTACCACGAAGCAGCTGGCCACACTCCGGACACCTGTAACGCACAAGCAGCAGACCAACTGAAAATAAGACTTCGATTTTTATATTTTTTCAAGCATAATGAAAAACCTTTTGTTAATTCTACATAAAGACTTGCATACACTTTACCAAGTGGACATTTGGGAGGAAAAGGCTAAATTAAACATCTACCTTACCACAAAAACTAGTGTAACTGATAAGATCTACACACCTGCAAGCTTTAAGACGTCCAGGACAACCGAGTTCGTCAGTTTGTTAAGCAGACTGGATCCTGCAGCTTTAGGCTGAATAGCAGCGATGTCACCTGACCGGCCGATGCCGTGGATCAGCCTAGACAAAACAGCTGAATGTCACAACACGAGCCGTTAAACGACTTCCTAAACTCCGTGACGAGCTCAAAGCTGACATTTCACAGCCCAGTGTAATAAATCTGCGTGCAAGGCCTCTGAAGATTTTTTTTTTTTTTTTTTTTAAAGAATCCCACAGACACAGGTGAGGACAGAATTATTAGCTCCCCTATGAAACATCCTTGTTTTTTTAAGTATTTCAAAAGCCCAGTTAAACGGAGCAAGCATTTTCTTTTTTTCCTTCTTTAGTTAAACGCAGCATTGGGTGCTCATGTTACTTTGCACAAATAAGCTAAATTATTATCCATCTCCTGCAACAAATCCTTTTCTCTAAACTTATGGTTTTGTAATGGTGCTTTTTCAAGTGACAGCTCAAACTCCGACGTTTTTATACTGTATGTAAATTGGAAGAAAACTTTCAGTTTTACCTTGATTTTACAAGCAGTGAGCATTACAAAATTAAAGCACATGACTGATTTTCAGGGGGCTAATAATATTCACCCCGGTCATCTTTTATTATTCTGAAATAAAAGTTTGTTTACTAAAGAAAACTGGTATGTTTATAAATGCTATTGAAAATCACTTGTTCTGTTAAAAAGGCCAATTACATTTCATAGGGGGGGTAATAATTTTGTCCTTATCTGTATATCAGTATAGGTGATTTTACCTCGTTACAGACAAACTGCAACAAAATCTATTAGAATTACAAAAGGTTTTGCACTTATTATTCATGAAATGTGTTCAAAAAGCAAACATAAGTCTTTTTAAACTAATAACACACAAAAAGTTTTCATGTCTTTATCAAACACAGTCAATTTCAGTTGGCATTTCCCCAAAAGCAACCTGGAATCAAGTGTCCCTGTTAAGGAAATGAGGTCTGAAGTGTGTGTAGCAGAGCTCCTCCAACTCTCTCTAGGATCACACCAAGTTAAGAGTGGACAAAGAATCACCTGCAGAAATCTCTACAACTTGCTAAAACTTGTGATGCCCTCACCATAATACACTGAAATGCATTATCAAATGACATTAACAAAAGACAACATGAGGTAAAGCACCGCTTGCCAAAATAATCTCCCAAAAGACTCCCCAGTATGTCTGTAGCTGGAAGAACACCTCAGTGTTCTACAACATATCTGGAAAACGCTGTGTGCAATTTTTAGGCAAAATAATATTGTGCTTTGATGAAAAAAAAAACAACAACACTGCAGAGCAATGTGTAAGCCTCATAAAATAAATTTAAAAGATAACTTTAGAACGAGAAAAGCTTGGTGCATGCAATAAAACAATTAAACAAAACACAGAGGCTGAAAAAAAGAAAATCTGGGTTTTGGAACGGCCGAGTCAGCATCCTGACCTCAAACCAATTTATGGCTGACGGTCAGACCCATAATCATGTGGATGATGACACAGATTTTGTAGTTTTGCCTCTATATACCACCACAGTGAATTTTCAACAATCAGAGTGTTAGCAAACTTTAGACTTTCAGCTTTAATTTAAGGGGTTTAACAAAAAATGTGGTATCTGTTCACTGGAACTCTTAATGTCGAAGATGTGGAACCTCTTTTCTTTATTTTAGCCTAATGATGTCATTATTAGAAGTGGCTAATTCAACAATTTGGCACACTCTTAGAAAGAAGCCATGCATTGATCACCCCAGCAACACCATAAGGCCTTAAAGACCACAGACTATAATTAGGAAAGATTTCAAATTCTTTTCTTAGCTAAGAAAAAACTCTTCACAACTTCTAGTCAAATGAAAAACACTCAAGGAGCCAGACACATCATTGACAAAGTCCAAAATCAAGAGATGCATTCATGAACAGAAATACTAGGCTTTACAGCGATTTGCAAACTGCTGGTTACACCCAAGGACGGGAAGAACAGACTTTACAAGAAAGCATCTAACAGAGCCTGCACAGACCTGTAGAAAATCATGGGACAGATGAAACCAACATGTAAGGCACAGTAGCATACAGTACTGTACTGCATAGCCGCCAAAGGAATTGAATACGTAACATTGGAAATAGATGACGAATCAAAGCATACTTCAAAAGCAACCGGGAGTTGCATAGCAAAGAAACTTGATACTCCTAAATGGCCAAGTGAGTCACCCGGTCTTTTCAGTTACTTAAGCCTAAACTGAGGGCTCAGGCCCACAAACAGACAGCAGCTGAAGGTGGCTGAGGTAAAGGCCTGACCGAGTATCTCAAGAGAAGACCATGTCCATGGCTTTTACACTTCATCCAGTCAGTGACTGCAAAAGATTGTCATCCAAGTAATTCCTAAACAGTTAAAGCAAAATGTTTGAAATACATTTCGTAAAATTAAAGATGAAAGTTTTAGCTTCAATCACATCTTGATTGTCTTATTTAAAATCCACTGCGGCGGTGTACGTAGGCAACATTTCAAAAACTGCACCCAAGCATAACCTGAACAGGACTATTCTAGTGAGAAAAACATAAATGAACCAGAGATGAAAGGTCGACGATTCTTTATCACTGTACAAATTTCAAGGAGGTTCTTGCTGCTGAAGGAGCTTCAGATAGACACACATTACAAGAGTTTGCTTAGTTTTTCCCAACCTGTGCTCAGTACATACAAAGGTACAACTGTTGGCTGTTTTTACTTTGAATTTGTCTCCAAGTGTGACAGAGATGGGCCCAGTGTATTCACAAAGTTTTTCTTCCAACTACTCTAAATCAGAATCACTTTAAGCACATTCCTGCACTACAAAATATTTGTTGTAGAGAAAAAACAACAACAACAAAAGATCTGCTTGCTTTTTATCTGCCTCACAATCCATCAGTCGGGGTTTAATAGTGAATCGCTAATAACGGATAAGGCCTGGCAGGCAAACTTGAACCTGTAATGTCGTCTTGCCACAAGGCTGGACGCCACCCGGCCTTCTCTCTCTCCTACTCCACAGTTACCCAGGAAGTTGTTGCTGTCCATCACAGCTAGCTCGTTGAGGAAGAGCTCAACAGTGCTCTCGCTCCATCCTTCCTCAGGACACTTTCCCTGCAACACACAACATGAAAGAGGAAGTGTCTTCACTGCAGTGGTATAAGGAAATAAAAGAAAGCCTTAAGCGTACTTGTTCCAGTAACTGTCTGATGAGTTGCTCATGGCCACGGCGAGCCTGCGATCCCTGCCGGATGTAGGAAGGTGACACAATCTTCTCGCTCAGGTTGAAGTTGTCGCTGTTCATCTGTGTTAAACACACAACTTTGCGGTAAGTCAGTGCAGTGGGTGTCCAAACTCTGGCCGTTCTACAAATGCTTATTTCTCGAAATTAACCAATAGGGGGAGAATAATAACATTTATGAAAAGTGAAAAGGTTTGAAATCTTTTCAAATCACTTCTGCTTCAAGCTATGACAAACTTGTCTACACTTTTGCTGATCTCGCTGCAGGTTTTTAGTCATGTTCATAAAGGCCAAACTGCGGTAATGTGGCTTCTTTCTGTTGTAGGAGCAAGACACTCTTCAGGTTCCGTTCTTTCACACTGGCACCAAGGATGTGTTTTTACTGTAACTCTTAACTTTCGCGACCATTAAGTAAGTTTACTAAATATTATCACATGAAGCTCATGACGAACTGCTCATTCAACGTTTCAAAAAGGGACAGGTTTGTTAAAAATGCCAAAGTTACACCACTGGCAAGTTCAGACCTTTTTACCAAAGCATCCCTAAATTTTATCTTAGCATCCCTAAAAAATAACCGTATTAATAACATATTTTAATATTATTAGACATCTTTTTCTAAGGTTATATTCTGAAAAACGTCTATCAGAGACATCAGATTAGAAGGAGAACAGGTTTAAAAGTGCAGCATTCCCAATATTATGATAAGACTTGCGTTGCTCGTGACAGAAAGGAGATGAAGGAGTCATTTCATGACAAGCCGGCACGGATTTAAAACACCAACTGAAACATTAGCAAGCAAAAGTGCAAATTTTTCAGATCCTGCAGGGTTTACCGTTACGTATATTTATTCTCAAAACAGTGTCAAAAACCTTAGCTAATAAAGTCTAGAATACAGATTATGAGCTAATTTTTTTCACTTTGTCAAAGTTTCCTATTCTGGTGGAGTTAAGCTGGATTGTTTATTTAAAGAACTAATTTAAACAAACTACAGGTTATTGGAAATGTAATTTTTTTCATGAATGGATAAATGTGTTTTCTAAAATAAATAATTAAAACAAACCAACATATGACTGGATTCTAATGAGAGAAAGTCAAGAGGGCTTTACCTCAGCGGTCCCCAACCCCCGGGCCACAGACCGGAGTCGTTTGTACCGGGCCGCAAGAGTTGAGGCTCGGGTGTGAAATTTATCATTAACTCGGTTTCCCTGGGTCTTTTCCCGTGTTGTAATTGTGTGTCTTATTTTGAAATAAATATTTACGCGTTACCATAGTGACCAGAGAGCCTTAAGGGGCAGAGAGGAGGACGTTACTCTCAATGTTGTTGGCATATTTCAGGAGGACGCTGCTAATAAAGCTACAAATTACACAGTGAATTCGTGTTTATTATTATATTTACAAAATACCACAGTTGTTGTCTTGGTCGTATCATTTTATTTTGTTGTATTTATCTGTGACACATTAAAAAAGGTCAGTGAAAATACTGTCTGACATTAAACCGGATCGTGGCACAAAAAAGGTCGGGGACCGCTGCTTTACCTCATATGTCAGTATCAGCGCGATATTGAATCTGAACATTGCAATTGACATAGATGGATAATTAATATGGATCAGTTTATGCCTTTCACTGGGTTTTAAATACTGTTTCAGTGTTACATGTACTTTTTAATGACAGCACAAATACTAAGAGGAAAATAGAGAAGGGGAGTGAGGGCAAAAGTAGGATGATGTCAGTGAAGAGAAACCAATAAGAGTGGATGAGTGACCAAAGTCTGCTACGCTGTTATCAAGTCAAGGTGCCTTCTGTTTTGCCTGCATTCACTGATTAATGTTTCACATAAATAAGCAGTGTGCTATACCTTTATAAATGTGGATTCTTCCTAACCTTTCAGTAACTTATGTCACAAATACTATGTTCATTTACCTTATTTACAGGTAGTGAAATTAAATGGAAAACCTTAACTGTATTTCCAGATAGTGTGCTCTTCAGTAGCACACTTGAAAATTGGGTGCCTAATGCCCTCTGTGTACTCTTTACAACAAAATGAGGGTTTGTATTTAAAAACTTGTATATAAAAGCAACTTTATTATCAGATTGCTTCTTGTACAGGTACATGGAGTGGCAGTCTTTCTGTTAAAAGGCTGAAACAATGTTGTGCATGTGTATCGTCATATGTGCTTTGCAGCCAGTCGGTTTTTAGCCTTACTCAGGAAAACTCTGGTCACCATGACTGAGCCTTTCCCTCAAGTTTAATAAGGATCCACCCTAAAACAGGTGCAAGTGAAATGACCTGTTTAAATCACCTGCAATCGTCAACCTTCTAACGAATTGACGATTGCAGTTTATGTCATTATTTATTTTCTTTATAAAATATCTCGTGGTATACGACTCGTGATAGTTACAGTACTGTATTAACTATATATATTATATATGCATTAACTATTCTTATTTGATTCGTGTAAAAATTGCAATATATAACACTAAATGAATGTTTTCCTCATTAGAAGCTGAGCCCTACCTAAAAGTTTGAGCCTAAAATTGTCTCTGTGTTATACCAGCGCTAACTTACTCAGTGCTAGAAGTCTGGTTTCAGTCCAGTGTTTGCTTAGGAAGAGTACAGGCTAGCTCCGCTAAGCTAAGCTAAGCTAATGTGTTCCGGGCCGGAAAATAAAACACCGCGCGGCTTCGTCAGAGCCGCTCTGGTAACTCACGGTGCGTGCTCTTACCTCGCGGTTTTCCGAAAAATGCCTTCACGTGGACGCCAAACAAACTGCAGACATGCACGCACACATCTGAATGAGAAAGTAGCATGGAGACAGACTGCAGGACGCCTTCACGTGACCACCAAGCGTTGCTCACGTGGTCAACGCGGTGCAAAGTCATCCTCCTGCGTGAAAGCGTGAAGAGGGAAGACAAGCCGGTCGGTGGCCGCCCTGCAGAAATAGAATGTGCGAGCCGGTCAGCTTTAACTTTAATGGCAAATGCTGTGTTTTTGATGATGAATATTTTTTGAGTGGCCATCATTATTATTATTATCATTAATAATAATAATACCATCATATATTGCTGCAGTAAATAATTAAAAACACTTAACTTTATTTGAAAGTTAAGATTTTGGTCAAAGTAAACTTTTAGCAGGAAGCAGTAGCTTAAATAAAGTCATAGTTACACACCGTCATTCTTTAAAATATAATTGTGGTTTTTAAAGAGAACTTTTTACTAAAAAGTGCTTTAAAACTATAAATATAGATAGATAGATAGATAGATAGATAGATAGATAGATAGATAGATAGATAGATAGATAGATAGATAGATAGATAGATACTTCACTTGCCATACAAGCTTCAGGGGGGATTACAGACATATCAGAAAAATAAACAATAAAAAATTTTTAAAAAGCCAAAACTGCTAAAAATGTAGAATGTCAATAAAATATAATACATTTTTTCTACATGCAAATGTTACTATATACATATTGTGGGAACTTTTCACTGTCTGACAGTTTGATTGCTGTTAGCGTGAAGGACCTGTGATATGTTACATTACATTTGCATTCATTCACACTACTGATGCATTTTGAAATAATATCATATCCCAGTCCTTTAATTTCAGCTCTCAAACAATGTTAAGATATTAGAATTATTTCTAATATTAGCTGAATGAGTAAACTGTGACAGCGTTGCATCAAAATAAGCTGCCACACATAATATAAAGATCAGGACCAATAATGAGGCACTTTCAAAGTGTGGCAGGAGCAAAGATGTCCTGTAGTGGAAATATAGGCTACTATACTGAGAAAAGTATGGCTCCAAGAAAACAAACAAAGAAAAGTAAAATTGTCATCTGTAAAAAATTTCATTAAAAATCAAATAAGCAGATAGTGTAAAGAAAAGGTAAAAATATGGAGCGTTACCTTTTTATGCACACACTAAAACACACACACACACACACATCACACTTGTGTAGGTTTCAATCCAAACAAAGCTGTAGGGAGCACTGAAGTTAAAATCTTACTGTTCTATTATAAGTAACATCAAAGCAAATTCACAGTCACTTCCAGAGTGTGTACAAAAAGTCTTTTTTCAGTGCAGGAAAGCAAACATGATTTGAGAGGCAGTAACTTAACTGTTAAGAAAGAACATGTATTTCTATTTAATGTTGACGCACTCAGTATAACATGTGATTAAAATAGGTTTACCAACTCACTAAAGTTTTGCTGTCACAAAAATGAATATTTAAAAATGAAATATCAAGATCAAAAAATCAGGTCAGTAATGGATGTATGATAATATCACATATTGTTGTCAAATCATCCTTCTTATATACTATTATACAGGTGCTTACAGACTCTGTCGTCTTGTCCATGCACTTTTATTTTAAGTTTGATTCATTTGCCAAAAGAAAACTTTGAATAAGCAAAGTTACAGGTGATTTGGCTTATATCATAGTAGCTAACCCCTTTTTTCCCAGATTTTATGTATAGCTATCTCAGTGTTATGAATGTTGCGAATTCTTCTTACCACGATAATCGCTTCATGGTTGAAGTCAGTTATAATGCAACATATTTTCATTATTTCTCTAATCCTGAGCACTTAAATATCTAACAGCCTATCTTACCTTGCAAATACACCATGCTTTTCATCTCCCAAAATAACAAGGAAGAACAGCTGTCAGCTAGAAGTAGGTTAAGCATAGAATGGAAACTCAAATAAAGTACCTGTTTGTTTTGCTTGCTTTGTTGCTTTTTTGCCTATAAGGATGAGGTAAAGCTTTAATTTAATAATCGATGATTATTGAATCAGAGGGGGAATAAAATACGCTATTATGACAAAAGCAGTTTGGTCATGAGAGAAAAAAAAGATGATTGAACGATATGAGTAAAAACAGGCCCAATTTAACATTTTTAGTGACAATATTTAACAGAATGTGTCATAAAGAGATTAATGTTACACTGACAAAAAATAAGAATGTTGCACCAAAAAAAGTTTCTTTACAATCATCAGAAAGAAAACACGCTTTTGTGAAATTATATGTAATGAACTTTATGACACACACACACACACACACACACACACACACACACACACACACACACACACACACACACACACACACACACACAGAGTGAGAAAGAGAGAGAGAGTAAACCATGCATTTTGTTTTGTCTGCTTACTGCAAATGATGTATACATAATCAGGGCCTGTGCTGTGTGAACCTGTAGGTTGCCCCAGTAACAGGTAGATTATACAAAGTTAGCCCACATTTAACAGCATACATCACATTATATCAGGATAGAAAGAGTTCGCATATGTTCAAAACAAAAATGAAAGCGACATTTAAAAAATATGCATATATATTCCTGGAGGGTTTTGAGTGCAGGTATAGCTAAAAATAAATAAATAAATAAATCTAAAAACAACAACAACAAAAAAAATCCACTGTTTGTTTGGCAGCATAGGGAAGAGAAAGATGGCAATTTGTCGGCATAGCAGGGTTTTCAACTCAACAGCTATGCCAACATCTTGCCTTCCTTCCTGAACCCGTGGTCTAGTAACACGTTCCGCACGGTCCACGCTTCAAGGTCCGCTCCATGCTGTTCCCTACTCCCGCGTGGAAGATGAAAAATGTTGCTGGAGATGCTTTAAAGAGGGGGGAAAATGAAAAAAAGGTGGATGGCTAAAAACAACGAGCGCAAGTGCCACGCCGATCTAAGAGGTAGGATTACTCCATCTCAAATGAACTCCAAATACACCCAGTGTAGCATTTCCAAAATGTGATTTTCGTGGTCCTTGAAAAAAAAAAATGAGTAAGCTCTCATCGAGGCTTCACCTGAAAACGATGAAAACAGAAAAGTCGAGAAGAAAGAGTCTCATGTAGTGTATGACACAACTTAACTGCAGGCCTACATTCCTCTTCCCTGTACATGGCACTGCCCTGTAGGTGTATCATCACATCTACCTGTTGCTCTGTGGGAAACAGCAACTGGTAGAGCTCGCTCTCTCTCCGGTGTCCGTCGTCCAAGATCCACCGCCAGTGTCGGGCATCAGCGCGTCAAAGTAAAAGTAGGCTCAGGGTTGAAAAGACAAGTTTGCCTTCCGCCACCCACTTTTGTAGCAGCACTGTCGGCGGCTGACTGTTGCAGGAGGTGTGTTCTTTACCCCAAAGAACTTTGGAGTGCGGCTTCCGGCACCTTTGGGCGCTGGCAAGGAATCCGATTGGTCCAATGATTAAGCAGGACAATCTTCCGAGGAGAAATCCGTCCAAACCTGTCCGGTCTGAAGAATCTCCCAAAAAATTCCCAAGTACTTCCACCGTAAAATAATGTTATGTTTAAAAAACAGGAGAAAAAACAAAACAAAACAAACGACAAATAAAAGCCTGCAAACCTTACTCGACTTCTTGATGTTGCTGTAAGGGAATGCAATTTAAACAGTCCCACTTTAGCGGGAAATTTTGCTGAGCTCTCCAGGATACGGTTTGTTAATGAATCACACAGAATGATTCAAACACCGTCTAGACCAGAAAGTGGTCGCCATCCACGACAGGAAACGCCGTCAGTGTATGAAAGCGCACTTTCTGACCATTCATCATCATCTGTTTCATTTAGATGTTGCTCAGCGGATAGACTTATAACTTCCACACTGTTTTATTTATATTACTTAAAAAAAGAAAAAACCCTTCTTTCTTTCTTTGAGATAGTCACTCATTTACAGCCGTTGTAAATAAGTGAATCATGATGTGGGAACAGTCACCACCAACTAGCAAAAAAAGGGACATCTGTGTTCCTCCATAAGCGTAAAAGTGGAAGGTTCTATGTTTTGTGAGTATTTCTATTTAAAGTTGATACTACTTCACTACATTCATACAATACATTAAAAAGAACATCTTGGAAGCTTATTATTAAACCCAATCACTACTAAAAGCAATGTCCAGTTGGAGCGTTTATGCTTTATGTATATACTAGTACCTCAACTACGGATGTCAGCTGACCCAAGTATATGTATATACACACATATATATATACAACAAAATAAAATACATTTTCCATTTAGATTTTTTAGGGCAGCACAAAAAAACATTAAAGTGCTATTTACAGTCAGTATGTAATAATTTAACAGCACAGAGTTTTTAAATTACTTTGCTGTATTTACTCTAAACCTATTTTGCCGCTGCCCCTCACAGGTGCTAAATAGACTATCCTCCCAGCATTTAGCTTCATTTTTTTTTTAATGAAGTTAAAACAACATATTTAGCTGACCGGTGATCAAGCCTAAGCTAGTGAGAAGGTCAAGATTCTTTCTTTTTAAAAGAAAAACAACAATCTTTCAGTTCATTTCAGTTTGGTCGGGGCCAATGATTCACTTCCCAAGGTAGGTGTCAACTCTGGACACACCTGTCAACTCCCAGAGAACAAATACTTCAAAGGATAAAAAGACAAAAACGATCTGTCAGGGTCAGTGTTTCCATTTCGTACAGTAAGCAGTTGTCTACCATGGCAACCACACTGTAAATAATACTTAGCAGTACAAATGTGTGCTGCAGGGAATGTAAATTTATTTTAAAAGGTAGGTCCATTAAGGTGAAGGTGCTTATTTGCAGTGGTTAAAGCACGCTGAAGCAGTGAATTCATACTGAGAGAGCAAAACTACAGGAATGACAAAACAGATACTTGTAACATCGCAAGTGAACATTAAACAGCAAAGAAAGCATGTCACCACACATCCAGTATACTAGATATACATCTGAACAGGAATACTCCAGGAGAGAAGCTCTAATCAAGTTCAAAATAACAGCAACACAAAGGGGTTCATTCCTGTAATAAAAAAAAACATAGAATCGCATCCGAATCTGAAGAAAAAACATGGGAATCAAATGGAAATCACCGGTGTGAAGATCAAGATACAAGTCACTGTTGTAACACCTGGGAAACGAGGTGTAAGCACACAGTTGTGAGGAATAATGCTTCACATTTTTTCCCAGGGAAAATGTAAGGTGTGCTTGATTGTGGTTATACATGAATCAGTACGAAGGAGTCAGACTAAAAAGCATGTGAAATGCTAGCTTTCCCTTTTTTTTTGCTCTTTTAGTGAATGGAAGAATTTGCCTCTATGGATATTCTAACTGTTGATTGCTGTAGGGACAAGGACAAGCTTCAGCCTTATTTACAGAGAGCTTATAAACTAGTTTTGCATGGTTTTGCTGAGTGGACGTCAACAAAAGGAAACAATACGAAGTACGGAATATAACAAGCACTATTCAGAATGATATGATGAAATTACTAATGCTTTAAAAACAATCTGTCCCAAGAAGAATTTACTTATTTTTTCTAATTATAGGTTTTTTATTTTAAAATTAATAACTGCTATCACTTTTTTTCTTTCTAGATGCTTCATGCAACTGGTCTGTTGCATGAAATGCATCAAACGTGTGACGTGCTGCAGCAGTTACACACTAATGACATACACTAAAATGTATTCTGATAGTAGCATGCAAACCAGCCATTAGCAGCTATAAGCAAATTTGTAGTAGCAAAAAGGGGTTTATTTCCCCCCCGTTAAACTTCCATAATTATGCTTCAGCTCCTGTCAATATGAAAAGAATTACTGTAATGATTATTCTGCTCATTACTGAAGCATAAAGTTCCTCAAGGACTATGAAATGATTTTATAGTCCTTCACATCTGTGAAGGTTCCCAGTCATCCAGGTCATCGTAGTCTAAGGAGTTCGGAAAGAAAAGCGTCTGGACTTCTTTAAGTTTCCTTGAAGATTTTTCACCTCATCCGAGAAGCTTCTTCAGTTCTAAGAACAATTGGTGGAGTCCCAGATTTTAAGCCAGGCTTAAAAAACATCTTCAGGGAAATCTAAAGAAGTCCAGACGCTTTTCTTTCCAAGCTCATTAGACTTTGTCACATGCCATTTTTTTTCCTGCTCCTATATCCGCAACATGTTGAAGTTGTAACCCTTAAAATCAGTTTAGTTTAAACCAGCTGCTGTGTTTTGTCTATATTTGCTGTTTTTCCACTCTTTCTGAGTCAGTTTGAAATCTCATGCTGACATATCAGTGCATGTCAGCTTGCATGGTTATTATTATACATCATTTTTTCTGTGTAGCTAACCAAAACCCTCTTTCAAACCCGGCTCATGCTGAATCACACGGCCACATGTGCAGCAGTTACAAATCAGATCAACAGAGGCCCTGCTGTGAGTCATCGCATGATCTCAGGTCCACCGAGACCCCCTTTTGAAATTGGTGATCTCGACTCCCCACACAAGTTCCCAAAAACAGCTAAATGGGGCAGTTTGAAGCGGTGACATGCATGAGTGTGACATATTTCTAAAATTATGCTCTCACTCTGTCTGCCTCAGACAAGAGTCTGCTAACACACTTGTAACAGGATCAAATGAGTGTAGAGGATTTGGCTTAGGTGTATTTTGCTGAGTCAAACGTAAGCACGCCCTGTAACAGTGAGCAGATGAAGTCACTGGGCAAAAGTCTGATCGATAGAAAGTTGACTTGCTGAACCAGCCACCCTCTGTACTCCATGAGGAGTTTATTAAAAGCTGACAAATTAGCTACAAAGTCGTAAAATGTGAAGGGTAAGATGGGAACTCCCCACTGACTACACCAATGTCACTGACTAACACTTTTAAGAGGAAACTAGATTTGCTTCTTCTGCACTGGTTTTTATATTGTTTTGTCTGTTGTTATATTATACATATCAGTATATAAATCTCTCTCTCTGGCCAGAGCTTTATATTATATTAACGGTATTATGACTTTATTGCTACCAATGGTTTCACATTTAAGTGTTTGGGTTGCTGCTAATGTTTACCTTACATGCTGTATTAACTTCATGGATTTGAATAACATATAAAACAGTAATCAAGCCATGGTTGTGCTAAGTAAATACAACTAACTGCTTATTTACAGTAAGTCCAACTGAAGAATTAACCATAAATTCCCATGAAGAATTAAGAGAAGATTTTTTTATCTACAAAAGTGGATCTTTTTTGTTAAAAAAAAGCAAAAATGCAAGTGTAAACGAGACTGTAGGAGATCTTTGCAGCTGGTGATGTACATGGCTCACGGTACTCCGTTGTGATTTATGAACAACATGAACTAAATATCCCCCTAGCTTAGGTGAAGGATGTGTTCCTGTATAATTTATCATGGCTCCAGTGATACAAACCTGTGGGATTTTCTCTTTAAGCCTCAGGTGATTTTAAGAACGTGATGACATTTGAAGTGGAGGTGATTTATGGTAGTGAAATTGAGGTTGCAGCGTGACAAAAAAGCCTTTTTGACATTTAGTAGATCTTGTCTCAGTGTACAGTAAGCTGTGAACTGAATTATTAATGCCTGCCAAAAGACAGGTTTTGTGAGCTTAAATCTGACTCTTAAGTTAAGAAACTTTGGCTCCCTTTTTTTAATATAGATTTTGCGCTTACTTGGTTTTTTGTGCCTTATTCAAATTCCTTAACAATTTCACATAAAACACACTAAACGAGGCATTAAATCTAACTGCTTAGTTTTTCTTAGATCTGTCAAAATTGATATTTGATCATGTATTAACCCACTTTAGCTTTCATTTAGTATTTTACAACTCTGCTGCTTTAACTGTGACGACTACCAGATGATCTGCTTTCCCACTCAGTGTTTCCATGACCAGCACTGTTCATTCAACGCACACATCAAACAGCCACCCCTGAATAAGCACCACTTAAAAATGAATTCCATCAGCCTTACCGTGACATCGTGTATTTCAAGCTAGAGTTTTGGGTATGTCCAGAAAAAGTAGAGGAGAATACCTGGAGAGCTTGGAAACTTAGCACTACTAACATGGTCATGACAGGAGATAAAGAGAGCCAGCACTACAAAAAGTCAAACGACTCTTTTCCAGGGGAATACCAGCAAGTTCATTTTTTAACATGTTCAAAAATCCCAAATTTTCTGAGTAAATTACTTCAGTGGTGATTCGGCCTGACTCACGGTTTCCAGTGAAAGGTGCTGGTGACACCACTCAAAGGGATTAACGTGAAAAAACTGGGAACACTTGGGAGAGTGAAACAAGCTTCTGAGGAAAGATAAGAGATGTTGTTAGGCGTCGGTTTAAAGAGTTTACACAGACTGCGGTTGTTTTTGGTGTTGTAGACTTGCAGCGACCTTTCGTCTGCACATCTAATTGATTTCTAATGAAAACTCTGTGATGTGCATGTGCAGGGAAAGTTATCGAGAATCGGGCTGTGTTTAACTATACCAGTGGATTTAGCAGGAAACACCCGGGAAATTCTTTTGCCTCCCTAGAAGCACATCAGACAATAGCCAGTTCAGCATGCCTTGCCCCCATCAAAGTTTGGCTTCACCTTATAGAATCCAATGCATGTCCTATCAAGTTCAGTAATCCAAATCTCTTACTATCTGTCATCTCACCCACATTCTTACCCTTCTTCCCCCCCCACAACCAGTGTCTCGCCAGTGTGTGCCTTGCACTAGATTTTATGCCTTACAACATGCAACCAGGTGAGTCTCCAGGCTATGCAGGGTTTGCGCTTCCTTTTCAATTTGGGTTCACACTGGCATTCAGGAACAAACTGCTGTTAAAAAAAATAACAATGAAATGTTGACATTTAGCAAATCCTACATTAAATTAGATTTCTTTATGAATAAACCTATTTATTTCTTTTCTTTTTCAGTAGCAGAAGTAATCAGTTACATAGACCAGCCTTCATGTTCACGTTCATAAATGGATGGATGAGTAACATATTTTTTTTCACAATAACTACTTGAGATATTTAAAAGGGGAAATTTGTAGATTTCGTGCAGGAGGCGGTTGTGTCCGTTTTACCTGAGAAATTCTTTATGTTTCCTAAAAGGCGGATTGTAATAACAACAACACTCGTTTAATCCACCAGAGAGAATGGGAAAAAAAAACAGAGGTCAGAGGAACAGGTTTGAGTTTTATTGTATCCCTCTCTAGTTATAATGAACTGGGGGAAAACCAAACAAAGTAAATATAGAAGTTCGTGGAAAACTGAGGCACGTTTCTATAGAAAGCCAAGCACTTTGTAGTTCGGTAGAAATCTTAATAGCTGGAGGACAATTTTAAGTGGGTGGAACACATCGAAGTGATGATTGCGTAACTTTCGCTCTTAGTCACAGTGAAGTGTCAGTGTTTGAACAGAAGAGGGCGCCCTGTATCCACAGTTTACCCAGACAAACAGAAGGCACAATGTGAAGCAAAGAGAATCAGTGCCCTTACTTATATTAGACTATGCTTAAGGCCACTAATAAAAACTGCTATCAGTATTGATGATCTCAAACAACAATATAAAATGTATGTTTCATTGAGGCTGAAAGGGGGGCCAGCTTATCTCAGCATGATAGCAGTATAGGGTCTATTGTATTCATACAGAGCCAAATTAATTCCAAATTAAAACTAATTACTCAGCTCCTCCCGAGGAAGTGGAAGTTGCAGCATGCAATGGAGAAATCAAATAAATCTGAAGGATGACAGACAGTGGGGTGTATCCTTTTACCAGCTACAGAAAGTGTTCAGTAGAACATCAAAGAGCATTAAGGCAGTACAGAAAACTGTATAGACAGGCCATTGCCACTCCCAGGGCATTAAAGACTGGCGCACTTTGACGTAGGTGATGTGACTCAGTCTTTGTAGCAAAAGTGAGAGGATGTCACTCCCAGTTTGTAGCATACTTCTTCTGCATGGATGTGTCCAAAGAAAGGGTAGTGGTGTGGGGCGGCCTGCATGAGAGCACGGATAGCGTCTCTGTTGAAATGCACTCATTGTCTTTACTTTACTGGTCAAGGTTAGTTATGTATTATTTTGCAGATAATATATTTTGTTGTATTATTTCAGATAACATTAACCATCAGCATGTACCTAATTAAAATAATCTCCAGCTACACTAACATTTTATATATATATATGAACTGTTAGTGTAGCTGAGCACAATGCTATTAATAAAGTAGGGTTATGACTTTTACACAGGTAAAACGTTTTTTTCATGATCAAATACAAATCTTGATTTCGCACATCTCTGCTGCGGTGCACCATTTAAAAAATTAATAAATAGACACACCCCTGTTGTTCAGGGTGCTAGGCAACCTAGCCACAGGGTAGCATTGTGATTTTTCTACATGCACAGTTGTAAATGGAGAAAGATAAAAGTGAAATCAGGAGATGAAATCACAACACTCCCAAAGCGGACTCCTGGTTGAGTTTTTTTCCACCTTGTCTGTCTCTGGGATCAGAACACTTTGTTAAAGACCTGGAGTGCACTCTGACGCACAGTTATACGTGACTTAATGACACTATTTTATGCTGGTACGTGAATGTACTGAACAATACATTTCTGCTTAAAAATGCTTGAAAAGTAGGCTACACCTCTTTATCACACCCTCAAATCCATAAAAGTAGAATCAGTGTTTCAGATAAGAGAGAACCTCTTTTATTTAAACGTCTGTCCCTGAGGTTACTCGCTCCACCTGCCAAAGTATCTTTGGGGAAGATATTGAACTCTGAGACGCTCTCTGATGCGTTCACTGGAGTGTCAGTGCGTATGATTGTCAGACAGAAAAGCAGACAAGCCCAGAAAAAAGTACTTTTGTGAATGTGTGTCAATGAGTCAGCGAGGCACATTGTATAAAGTGATTTGAGTGCTTGAGTAGAGTAAAAAAAAAGCTCTATGTAAGAACCTGTCCATTTATGATTTATCATCCAACGTCTTGGGTCTGCCACTATCTTTGCTATTTAAGTATGTGGTGCTTTAATCAACACAACATTGTAACTCCACAAATTACCAGGCGTGGGTAGTAATGGAAAAACTTTAATCACCTTTAATCAGCTCAGACTGCATGTCAGTGTGTTTACATTACAGTGTCATTGTCAATGAGTGCTTAATAGCAGTCCTATTACGTCTTTAAAATATGGATAGAGACAGTCTGGCATCACTGCCAAGAAAGTCTATTTTGTAGTGGCATGCATCTCGACTTACCACTTTTCATGCAAAGTGGAGCATTTGCCTAAGAAGCCTTGCATGCCAGGACTGCTTTTCCAGAGTCAGCAGAACTGGTTATCAAGAGTTTCACAATTGTAAAATTGGCACCGTAAAAGTCCAGAGTTTGAAACGTTACATGACTTTAATTCTCTAATGTGGAACCTAAATTTCCCATGATTCAATATAGTTTACTTCATTAGATAAGTTGATGTAATGGCAAAAAAAAAAAAAAGAGTATTATTTTTAAAACAACAAAAAAAAAAAGACATCAAACACACCATTGCATATTTGAAGCATCTTTATTTGTTTTTATTATATACTTTGTGTTTTTACATAAAGAGACATATTTCTTTTACACATATAGTTTATATGGTTAATTTGTATCTGTATATATGTACACCTTAAATAAATCTTACATTAACACCAAGAAAATAAAACATTTACAGTGCAAGAATGTTCATTAGTGGTCAACTTTCATGGTCGCTTACCCTGGTAAACCACAATCACTTCCAAGCTCATCTGCTAAGTCGCTTCTATGGTTTTTTTCTTCTTTTTTTGGTTTATTTTTTCTTGTTCTTCTCTCCATTCATGCTCTCAGTCAAAAAAGAAAAAGCCATATAAAATTTGGAAATTTGCTGACTTGATGGGAGGGGCTTTGGAGGAATGGAACAAATGAAATGACCAGAGTATGCACATGTACCACATGACCAACCAAACTCAAATTACCTGTAAACATGTTGAGGATAGTTGAGACATTTTAGGAAATTTGATGTTTGCTTTGTTGCTTGTAGTTAGACAAGAAGAAACAGCCACATGTAACTAAGTTGCCTTAGTTTTAGTCTTTTTTACATGTTTTTGTGGAGATTAAACAGATGAGAAAACATGTTACGAAACACTTGGAGAAACTGCAGCGTGATTCGCTGAAAGCTGCTGCAGCTCTTGAAACGCAGAAGCTGATTGCTTATAAACTAGCCCTGTAATGCCAGGTGTATCCTATTTGATACATGAGTTTTTATGAGTTTTTGAGACTTCTACATCATCAGTGTGAACTTTATTCCTCTGAAAAACGTACAAATTGCACAACTATGCCAGATGTAGCAAAAAAAATACCATGCAAATTAAAACTCATATATGCAAACTGATATTTTTAATTTATTATTTTCTTCATTTTCAGAAGGTTCAATAAGCACTCCAGCATCAAAAAGGCAGAATTTTCTGGAATTTATTTAATGGTTCAGGCTTTACGGGGCTAGTTTGACCTTTTTAAAAAGTCTAAACTGTGTTTCTATTCATAAGCAATAAAAGTAATTAGGATGAAGTAATTTTCTTGTCTTGCCTTCTGTTTTTCTTATTCGGCCTGAGCTGAATTAGGTCAAGCCAGACAACGAGTTGTAGCAGTTAGAGATAATTTGCTCACACCCACAAACCTTTGATACCTAATTATCAGAAAAAAAATGATATGATGACATGATATCTCTATCCAAGGTTGTCCAAACACTTGAATACACAGTGGAATTTGTAGAATAGAGTCACATTTCAATAACACAAATGGGTGAGGCCTATATATAAATCTTTCAGCAATCACACTTATTAGCAAAGTGTTGGATTTTTTAAATTTTTTTACCTGCTCTGGCCGTCTTCTCATCTACCTCTCCGCAAGAAGCTAAATCTCCCACAATGTCAAACTATTCTTTTAAAGAAACGGTGGTTGAAGAAACTTGAGGTGTGATCACATTAACCCGAGTGTGTGGGAGCTCTGAGGAAAGGGTTTTAATGGCGAATGTGCGCAGGATAATTTCAGAAAGTACATGAGTCATCGCAGAGGCCATAAACCGACTGTTTGAATGCGGCTGCTAGAAATGCTCAAAGAAATGTAACATGTGAGAACGCGCCAAGCACAGCAGTTTACCTGTCTGAATGGGCATTAGAGTTTTGTTTGCCCTGTGCATCTGTAACCTTAAACGGCAGCATCACTCACGTCTACATTTGTTGAATCAGAGGAGGCAATGTGGTATTTAAAGCCCTCGTTTTCTGAACTGAAGAGACACGTTTGTAATCTGATGTTGAGTAGCCTTAAAATGAATTCTTATGTTGTTTCTGTAATATTATGATAATAAAGGGCCGCCAGCTTTTTCCATCCACTATTGCAAAGAAATAAATACCTATTAAAAAATCAAACACGTTCGTTATTTACAAAGTAAAACCAATGAGTTCCTAGTGTTCTTCTCTGAATGGGGGCATAAAAGTGAACGTCTATTCTAAGCTCAGCTGTACAGTCAGTGGGTAACCAGCCCAAACACCTCGCATGCATTTCCCTGCACACATTCAGAGAATCTATTTACTACTATTTTACAGTTAACTCCTACTAAGCTGCTGTACAGAGGCTGTGTTGAGGTAAAGCAGGTGTTCCTGGCCAGCTCTAACAGGAAGGGGTTCGTTTTAGGAGAAACGGTCGCCCACTTTATGATGTGGGGCTTTTTTTTTTTTTGTATGTTTTTTATTTCTGGACAGGACAGCGAGGGAGGGCAGGGCACTGACGCATGATGGAGGGGTGTCTTTCAACACGACACACGCTATATTGCTGTTGAGTCGATGATTTCCACATTCTATGCTTAAAGAGAGTTCGTGATTATGATTTATTTTCCCAGTATAAAACACAGATTGGGGTATATATTTATATATATTTTTTTGCAGTTAGTTGCAAAACACGGGTAGTATGACCTCTATGAATCGTCATCGTGTCATGACTTTAAATGCAGATTGCACACATGCACACAAAAGCACCTTTGATTAGAAAAGAAATTGCACAAGTTTGATAGATATCGTCGACCGTACAATGTTGACATTTTCTACATAGAGACTGAGCACTCGTTTGCATTAAGAAGTTATGAAGCATGTCTGGAAAGTATACATTTCGGTATACAACTTCTTAAATGTTGATTGGTATAATTCACCTCCCAGTGGCTTTTTTTGTTTCCTTTTTTTTCCCTACATGCAGTTGACTCCTTAAAACTTCTACCCCAGGAGCTTAACTAGCCGGTGATTTGAGCCCAGTTCTACTGTGAACAAAGCACTACACACTGACTAATCTAAATCAATCATGACGCTTTAACACAGTAAAGTTATTTTCAAATGTATTATCTTGACATTGACTTTGTTTATGGATCTTTAATGAGCCTAAGTATTCATGCTTTTGTTTTCACCCCCCTAACCAGTACAAGATATTGAAGGCTAGCATATAGCTCAAGAGGCTAAACTTCATTTAGGCTTTTCTTTTGTTTGTTCTTGCCTTTGTCCATCGGTGCACGTGAAATGGAAATTTCTGTACAATCGTAATGTTTGCTCAATGGGTGAAGGAAAAAAGGAGCAGATTGTCATGCTACAGTTTATCTAATGCTACTTCTAATATTTAGTGAAAATGAATGAAAAAGGAGAATTTAAAAGAAAAAAGGACTCCTCTGCGGAAACATTCAGTGGTGAAAAACGACATCCTGACAGGGGGCGAGGAGAAGCTTCGACTCTGACTGAGCACAGACAAGTTTGCGAGAAAGAAATAAGAAAATAGAAGTTCATCTGTCCTTCGCCGCGTTCCTTGCCGCTCAGGCGCGAAGCTCAAAAGAGAGTCGTCCCCATCGACCGTTAAACAACATGTTTCGAAGAACGCATTCATCCGCACGCTGCGCCGTTTCTCTCATTCATTAGTTCATCCAGATCCCGATTCACTCGCGACGTCTCAGTCAGTTCAACCAGTATGTGCTTTCAAATGTGATCGCAAATTTGAGCTCAGCCATATTTGTTGTTAAGAGTTTTAAACAGTGCATCTCATGTTTGTTTGTTCCCCCCCGAAGGTCACAGGAGGTCATTCTTCTCAACCTACCTTCATTTCTCGTCTAGTGAAACTAATGGCATGCATAATACTTCTATATTTGGCATAAACCCATAACCCACCCACCCAAACCCTCGACCCTCCTCACCTGCCAGTGAAAATAACAACATATTTAAAATCCACTCTTGTTAAACCTATGTTAAACCAGCCAAGCCGTAGTCTTGTCCCTTAATGGTTTAAGCGCTCCCCACCACCACCTGCTCACTGAAAATAAAGGGAGATCCCACAGTTTTCATTCATCTCTTGTACAGTTCTTCTTTTTTTTCTTTTGTTCCTGGTGTAAAGGATCGCAAAGGGTCAGATGAGACAGACAGCAGACAAATAGGATGGTTACAGTGGTGAGGGTGACGGAGGGGATGTAGGTCCCTGAAAGGTCCTTAAATAGTCACCGGGCAGCTAATGACCTTGTTCTCTAGCATGACACTGACCACCAGGAAGACGAAGTATAACATGAACATGATGAAGCCGAGCAGCTTGCTCATGCGCCACTTGCAGGCGGCGATGGAGATGATGACGAAGAGGAGCATGAGGAAGAGGAGCACGATTGCACAGAAGAGGCCGTTGGAGCTGACTTGCACCGGTCTCAGGCCTTTGAATAGGGACCACAGGAGCCAGGGGAGCGGCAGTCTGCAAGTACACAAGCACACGATATGTTACAGGCTGCTGAGAGCCGATAACAGCATGAAGATACATATCTATGTCCTGGCTAAACTGACCCTTTAAATGATATATGCCTGTTTATAATTTAGTCTTTTTTAGTCAAAGCTGCTTAACAGATATGCACGTGGTTGCCACATCTAACGCGGTACATTTGCTTTACTATCTTGTTTCTATTAGAAGACATGATACAGGTTTAGCCACGAAACTGAACCTAATCTTGTGTAAAGACTTTGGAAATCAAAATTGCGCTGCAAAAATGCCATTACAGCCTGAAAGCCATCCTACTCCGGCCCATAGAGCCAGTAATAGTTTACTTATGATGCTACAGTAATTCCAGGCTTTGAGAGGACCCTAGTCATCGTCAGAGTAAAAACTACTGCTTTCTCTGTGCTTCTCCTAAACATCACATACGGATCCATACCCAGATCATGTTCGGATAACATACCCAACAGTAATGTCAAAGATGTTGGAGCCTACAGAGCTGGATACAGCCATATCACCCAGCCCCTTGCGTGCCACAATAACACTGGTGATGAGGTCAGGGATAGAGGTTCCAGCTGCTAATATAGTCAGTCCCATAATCTCCTCTGTAATCCCAATGGTCTCTCCAACCTGCAAAAAAGAAAAAAAAAAGAAAGCTAAGCTTTAGGGTAAATAAAAACTAATCTTTGTTCTAGCTATTTTTAATTTCCTTGTGCTTAGAAGCTGAAGGAGGTGATAAAAGTATCTCTGACAATCTTTGTTTTAAACAAGACAGCTGTAATTATGCGTGAGTGGATGGGAATGGGGGGTTGTTATAAATGTCAAGAACGAGAAATGAAGGAAAATATATTTTGCAAGGATTATTCTTATATCATTAGGCTTTTGGGCTGCTGTTATGATCACATAGCATCAGTTCTTTTTACAGAGTCTTGTGTACCTGATGGGCCCACCACACCATTAGGTAGGAGAATCCTGCAATCCAGCAGATGGCACCCAGGAATGTAATGGGGAAGAACTTCTTTGATGACTGGAAAATAAAAAAGAAGGATTGAGCAGCACACTTACACACAGACACACGCACACGGCATTCTTGTTCAGGAGAATTTAGTCGCATACCGTTTTCCTGACGTCAGGCAGCGTTAGCCACAGGGGAAGGACAATAGGTATGATCAGGAGGTAGGTGAAGCGCTTGCGGCTAGATTCAGGCCAGGACAGGCTCAGAGGCTGGTCCTCTTCTTCTTCATCCTCAGCCTGAGAGCAGAAAAAAGGGAAGGAGATACTGGTCAAAAACATGCGATTTTGCCTACATTTTGGAATTTATCATTTTGAAAACAATATCAGGTGAACAAGAGGGAATAACTGAAAAAAAACAAACATTGGAAGTGTCCCTTTTAGCTTCATATACTCACTACCATCAGAGGCAGGGATCGGTTTGACAACACCACTGTTATGAAGGAATTCAGAAGTCAGCAGAGATTAATTGCAGGAACTGGATGTGTGCTACCATGACTTTAAAGGGGACCCATTCTGCTTATTTCCATGTCTCTCTTTTCATTTTGGGAATTTACCAGGGTAGTTTTGCATGATTCATAGCTGAAAATAATATGTCTTATACTGGACCATGTTGCAACCACATCGGATGATCCTCTGTCTGAAACAAGCAGTGTGATCTCCCGGAAAGCCCACTTTCTTTTTCTTCTGATTGGCTGCCCCTCATAAACCTGCTTCGTTTGAAACAGAGCAACACTCAGAGATTTGATTCATAATATAAAGTAGAAAACAGTCTGAAGAGTGGGCACTTGGCCTCATTATTTGAAACTTTGGCCATTGCAATTGTAAAAGTATGACATAGATTTAAAAAACACATAACAGGTCTACTTTAAGAGAGAGGTGGCTGTGATTTCTGAGTCTCAGCAGTCATCGGGGGCTCATCACTGCTGACTGGTGATGCTGGCTGCATCAGCAGATCCTTAGGGTCTGACTGGACGTGCTGCTGGAATGCCAAGTGAGACAAAGGTTGACGGCACCCTGCGATTCGCATGAAATCAGATTCCAGGAAAGATGACTAAATCATCATTTTATCTACCTTCTTACAGGCTGTCACTTAAACATCCAGGTAATAGTTAAATAGTACAACAACTAAGCTTTTTCTATTCGGAAAGATCCCGAGGTCCCTTAGCAACTAATTATAGAAGATGATAAGGAACCAAGGGGACTTGCAGAGAACAAGTCCATGCACGCAGGCCAGACTAGAACATGTGAGTGATCTAAAATTTATCCCCTGCCCTTTTGAGAATAAATAGGTATGAAAACATGAAGTGAAGGGGTGCAGAAGATACACTGGGCAGAAAAACATAAAGTAAAACAGATGCTGATAACAGATGTGATACGCTGGATAGTAATTTTCTCAAGGAAATCATTTCAGGCCTTAATAAATTCAATCAGATCAGCTAAACAAGGCCACAGTGAAGCAGAAATCTTTAAAGATGGTTGCTGCACGAATCATGAATCATATGGAGCTTATCCTGCTGTGACAGCGACTGCTGTTGAGTATTGCCTGGTAACCTTGGTAATCAGAGCAGCCAAACAAAAGGGCTTGCATCACTTATGTTCAGCATTCTGATTTCTCCTCCTCTCCATATCCAGATGGCTGCATTGTTGTCTTTTAAAAGCTCTAAAAAGCAAAACAAAAACAAAAACCCGAAGCTTTGCAAAGATCAATTCTGGACCAAATCCACGGCTTTTAAAAGATGCAAAGATTGTTATTTTGGCTCACTGTAGAATCCAAAAACGCAGCAAAAGCTTCTTCTTATGTTCAATCACAATATTGACAGTCCACTCCACACGGTTTTGCTCTGCAGCTCTTTCATGGGCATGTTGACTGCATGCAGACTACTGTTTCTGGATGACACTGCTCACCATGAATCCAGCATTTGACTATTTATGATTTGCTTTAGTTGCTTTCTATGCTAAAGTACCCCATTGAGCTGGTGCTCCCTGGTCTAACTTGGTTCCTAAATGCCAGCCCCTTGGGGGCCTTTCCTGCCCTGTGGTGGCTCAGTTGGTAACACTGCCAACTCTGTGCTTAAAGGCACTGACTTTTATCAGACACCACAGAGCTGCGAGGGGAGGCGTGACATTTGCTATTTTTTTTCCCTTTCTTCCTGGAGGGAAGCATTTGCTCTGGTACCCGGTGTGAGGCAACAAAGCTACAATAGTTGAAATGGTCGAAAGAGTGCAGAACAGCTGCAGCAAGGCTGCCAATGCAAATGGTGCGTTTGCATTAGTTTAAGAAAGAAATCACTGCTGATCTGACAGGTTCGCCTCCATGAGGCATCTCCAGTTAATATATAATGCAAGTATAATAATGGAAAAAACACAGAGGAACTTGGTCTTCAAGTAAAATAATAGCTCAGCCACAGAGTCGACAGATTATTGTTATTTTCATCAGCAGTGAATTCTGTGAGCACACCTCTCTGGGCTTTCTATATGCATGCACAGAAAGCCAGAGCAGGGATCGGTGCCAATAGATACGACATCCATCACATCACACACAGTATTAAAAAGAGTAGCTGGGGTGAAGACGGGTTGCAAAGCAGCTTGCAACTGCAACTGCAGGCAGGCTAAGGCAGCCTGAACTGCACGCCATATAGGTTATTGGGGTGTTTACGTGGATATCAGCTTCGCCGTGGGTATGGGTCGATGTTGAAATCAGCTGATCTGTGGTGAAATGTCTAAATTTGTTGTTTTGGTTTGGGTTTTTGTTTCAAAGTGTTCCTCTTGCATTATTTTCTTGATCCAACTTTTAGTACCAAGGAATTGACAAAATGCAGCCATCTGTTTAAAACTAAGATGCTATGTGTAATTCACAAAGAAATCCTCCAACACACACTGTGATTTGAAACTTCACCCATTTCCATTCACTATTTGCCTATCTGACAGCAGTGTCTCATTCTTCACATGAAACATTCATCTTCATAGATGCCGTAACAGCTGCAATGGCATGAATATTATTTTTGTCCCCCACACGCACACACACAGGCTCCATCTGGATATAAAATTCTCATCCTATTTAGGAAAAGAAAAAGCAAGCAAATCTTCAAACTGAATGATACTTCCACCCAACACAATGGTTTTTTTCACATCGCTTTAGTTGTGATAGAAGAGGTAGGATGAGTCATGAGATCCCGTGGTTATGATTTTCTTTAGTTTTCCCGAATGTTATTTAAAGAATTGATTACAGGAGCTTTATAAATATTCAAAATGTATGCTACTGAAAGCAGAAAAATCTAGAATATGTTGTTGCAGATAGACAATTGAGTCAGACATAGCTTTAATGTCATCATCAAAATTAGAACCAGATGCAGATTTTAAAATGAAAAATCTGCTGCTCGGAGAAAAATTACAGCACATGACTACTTTTCTTCTTTCCTGCTTCTCAGGGGGTTTAGACAGTAAGTCGTGCAAAACTCTGCTGCAAATTTTAATTTGACCTTAACTATCTCCTTATTCCCCGGTCTTGGTTGCCAAGACATCCAGGAGGAATTGAACAATTAGCGTGATGGGGCCTCTGGCGGCAATATGAAGGTGTGAGCTGTTTCCAGCTACTTCCTGGCTGACACAGGCAGGTGCACTGTGCAGGATCTAAAAATAACAGCATGTAGGAATCAAGAATGCCAATAAGCATCCAGGTCTTTCAAAGTTTGTGAATCATCACATGAAAAAAAAAAAGAAGGTGTTTTTAGACTCCATCTACCTGCTGTTCTGCTTCCTAGCAAACATTAATCACAAGAATATCATTTTTCTAGCGTCATATCAGGTTATGATGTTATGATGTCTGCGTTTAGGAGAGAAAAATGTCAGGATCTTGAGTCAAATAACTAAATAAACACAGAATGTAACGAGCTGCAAATCTCATAAACCCATAGACAAGATATCAAATATAGAAAAGTTATCATAATGTAGAAAATCAGAACATAGAAAAGATATCAAATATTCTTTTTTTGACAGCAATTCGTAAATGTCTGGAAACTGAGGAGACCAGCTGCTGGACTTCTGGACACGTGTTCCTGAGTCCATGCACTGATTTCCATAACAGAATCATGCCTGTTTTTAATGAAGTGTTTCCTGAGAATCCAAACCCATAAGATGCTCTGTAAGATGCTCTTTTTATACCCAATCGTGTAACTGAGCCTTTGCCATTTAAACTAAATAGTTTCATGTATTAGTTTCATTTTAATTTAGTATTAGTATTTAAACGAATTAATTTAAAAATGTTTCTTCAGCTGTGGTAATGCTCACTTTTCCAGTTTTTTGCTCCATCAAATTTAAAATGAGATAATATTTTTCATTAAACTGTAAAATGTGTTAAACATTTGATATGTTTTATAAGTCCTATTGTGAATAAAATGTTGATCTCTGAGATTGGTAAATTATTACATTATGTTTTATTTACATTTTACACAACATTCCAACTTTTCCAATATTAGCTTTGTACAGTATTATTTGTGCTTTTAATCAAGTAGGACTTCATAGTATTGTGGACACCACTGTATGCAAAGCTGCTACACATATTACACTTTATACAATATATGAGATATGACAAGTTACGTTGAAACCAAGCACACCATTGTTTTTCTTGTGACATTACCAATAAGTTTGATGTGTCACATGGCCCTCTTCCTATTGAAAAAACAAAAGTTGTATCCAAGATGGCCGACTTCTAAATGGCCACCATGGTCACCACCCATCTTGAGGAGTTTGCCCCCTCACATATACTAATGTGCCACAAACAGGACTTTAATATCACCAACCATTCCCATTTTATTACGGTGTAGCCATATAAATGGCCCACCCTGTACATATATTTATATAATGAACTTTATGTACATTTCATACTAAATAACTAAATAACCTAAATTAAACTATACACTCTCTCAAATACAATACTACTGCTGATGCACCAACACTTCTGTTGTATTTTTAATAATGTAAGTCCAGAATTTTAAAAGGAAAAAAAAAACATGTTACTTCTTAGATTTTAAACTTTTCACGTGTCAGTGTTTTATGTTTCATATTTATCTACCTTGTCTTTAAATTTTACACACAGCACGATGTTAGTAAAACTGTAATTTTGTTATGCTTATACATGCAATTTTCTTCTATATGAAAGTCTTTTACAATTCTCTATGATATGAGATAAACTGGATAAAGGATTGGAAGCTTGAAGCAAGAAAAAATGCTTCTGAAAGAAAGAGCAGTCTGAGCCTGCGTAATTGTTAACAGAATAAAAACTCTCTCCATGTCATGCATTAATTAAAAGGATAATAAAGGATAACTGGAGCTGGATTTGTTCATGTGACGTTTGTGAGAATATCAACAAAATTGTTCCCATTTTTCCCTTTTTTCCAATTGTATATATATTTATGAAGACAGATTAGCCAAAACACTGATTATTATAGCCAAAGCACTTTGGCTAATGCATGCCCTCCACTTGGAGGAAACACATTACAGTAATTAAAGACCACAAGCAACATCAGTTGAATGTCGTCTGCCCAAAGAGACTTACAAGCTGTGTGATTTCCATCAAGCTTAGAGTTAAATATATTAGCACACGGTGCCTGTTATGTTTTCCTTTTCCTTTTTTCCACTATTGTTCACCCAGATGAAACTGGGTGAACATTAGCTGGAACATTAGCAGGCTTTTGGGATTACTCTTGTTGATAGCAATTTAAAAGTTGAAAATCCAGCAGGATGACCGACACCCTCGCCTCCTCTGTCTGTTCTCCTCTCAGTGTACACATTTTGATTGGCTGCCCGGTTGCCCCAGGACCGTCTGCTGGCTTGGCGGGTTGCTGCATCCCGCCGTCGTCGTTAATGCCAGCGATTCTGGTTCAGGTGCCATTATGAGGCTCGCTGAGCCTGGCCACACGTCAAAGACCGAGTGTGTGTTTGTGTTGACGTACGCGTGCGAGTGTGCTTGTTTCGAGCATCCAGCGGCGGGGAGCAGCAGGTGAGTGAGGAGTGTGATTACAGAACTCAGTGGGAGGAGGCGGGTCTTTGGCAGGTCTGGCTGAAGATGGAGGAACTCGCCCGAGTGCATGCTGGGAAATTATCAGCAGTAGTGACCTGTGCCATAGTTGGTGCAACCTTTGCATCAATCACACTCAAGGTGGAACACAGACACAGATGAGAGGCATAAAATATTCATAAATGCCTCTCTTACTTTGATGTTCGTCTCACAGTTTCGTTGCCTTCTCACCCAGTTAGGTGGACAGGCGACGAATTGGTATAAATAGATTTTCCCACATACTGCGGTTTGTGAGTGCCCTTTCATTTCTTACCGTCTCCCCCTCTTGCCCTGCTGTTCCATTCATAGGTGGGGTCACCTCCACTTCCACACTGGAGCTGTTAGGAAGGTTCTTATCTGCGGGAAAAATAATGACTTAATATAATAATAATAATGAATTTGTTTGACGACTCTGAAAGACAAAGTGTTAATTTTTATGGTCTGAAGAAAAGTGGACAAATAATTTCTGCATAGCAATTCTATCCAGATAAAATGATTCAGCTCATTTTTTAATTATTAGGGAATCCTCACTTTGTGATAAAAAAAGTAAGTAAAGTTATTTATATATCCCTTTTTCTCAGACATAAAAGTTGCAAAGTGCTGTAAAACAACTACAACACAATTATAATATCATAGAGAACCCTGTTAAAATAGAACAAAAATAAATGAAACGTATAAAGAACAACAGAAAATGTCAGCAGAAGGCCTGATTAAACAGAAAACTGTTATTTAGTTAAGTAAATTATCAGGTGTGATCAAAATGTTCTAAGACTGCACCTGTAAAAAAAACAAAAAACCTGTTTTTCCAGATTTTAATTTGACCGAAACTCCTTCAAAGACACACCTAATGTTCCTGCTCTGTTTAAATTGCTCTCTGGAAGCCCCATTCCCAACGTGCACATCACCTGAAATTCATGACCCGATCTGCCACCACTTGACATGAACATTGCAACATTTTCAAAGGAAGACTGTTATCGGGTCTCTCAGTCTTAGCCACAGACTCGGTCTTCATATCCACAGTTTCTCATATTGAAATTTAGAACGGTGTAACACTAAAGTTGATATTTGCTCTTCATGCAAGCAGTGAAATTGCAAATGCTCATGTGCAAGCGGTGTGAATGCATCCTCCAGGGAAATTCCATGTTCTAGTGCAGAGCTGCACAAGAAGATGACCATGAAGGGGACAGCAGTCGTTTCTGCTTTTTATGGCCAAAAAGTTGTTAAACTTTTGATAGCACCTTTTTATTCCAGGTCGTCTTTTTGCCAAATAACTAACCTTTATTTCAATCAAGTAACCGACTTAGCATTTCAGTACCAACATCTGTTTCAACCCTCATTTGCTTCTTTCAGATTTCTGTTTTGTAGTCAGGTGAAAAACACATTTATGGAACTGCTGGAAAGTTAAACATAAATGTCATATATTTATTTTAAAAAATGTTGTAACAACGGAAATAATGGCAAAAAAGTATATCAAGGCACCCCCATGTGTGTGAACATACATGTGCATGTCTGAGGGTAATACTAGCTCACCTTATCAAATGCTAGTGGCTGCTTTAAATCCATTTCAATTGAGGCCCGGCTTACTTAACTTACACTTATTAAAATACAAAGAGCCGAAAGCCATGTAATCAGATGATTAAACTATAATTGCTGTGGAAATTGCTTTAATCCAAGTATGGTTGTGACACAATTAGCAGATTCTCAGACAGATAATGTGCCTCAGTACCACTTTGGTCCACCACATGACCTCCCTCCCTACCTTGCTCGCTCAGATGTGACAATATTACAAATAAAAATGGGATACCTGGACTGAACCACGGTAAATATTCTTTTGCAACAACCTAAAAAGTGAAGTTAGCTGTGGTGACCACCAGTCGAGCACTTTGATCAAGAGGGTAATATGTTAATGTGGCGCGGTTAGCATAATTTTGCCTTGTTGATCAACAGCTATGTCTCGCTTTGATTCTCCTGCTTTGCCTCCATTGTGGCCATGAAAGTGTTTCCTCTGGCCTCCTGTTTGTTCTTTGGTCCAGCGCTCTTTGAAGTGAAAAACACATAAATTACTCTTGGCAGTGACTGTGATTGATTAAATACTGCTTGAAGACAACACTTGCAATCAATTTGGCTGCTCTTGATCATGTCGTGTTTGTTTAACAACAGATGATCGTTTCAGCAGGGAATCTAATAACTAACGCACATAAGCTCGGTTATTCTAGCGATACCCGCTTCTCCTTGAAGGTCGTGAGAGGCCAAAGCTGATCAGCGGTCAGACCTAATCATCGCTATGTTTTCCTATCCAGGCATGCCTTTACTGCACTGACGGCATGTTTGGGATCAAAGTCATTCTGAATAATCTATCCACATGGAATTTCATGGTGGATTAATATTCTTCTTTGTTCATAATTCCATAAATTTTGACAAGATCCCCAACACCACTGACTGAAACGGAACTCCAAACCATGACAGAGCCTCCACCGTGTTTTACAGATAGCCGTTACACTCCCTGTCGTAGCTTTCTCTTGAAATCCTGACCTGTTGCCACAGATGTTGAGTGCAGTTCTTGAGTAGTTTTGCTTATCTCAGCCTTTTCTCATCATTTCCCTTCCTTAAGTAGGGCTTTTTGACAGCCACCCTTCCACTTACGCCATTTCTAATAAGGCTTCAGTGAACAGTAGACAGATCAATTGATTTTTCCCATTTCTTTAAGACATGACTTTCAAATACTGTTGATCTGCGGCTGATGGTATTTGTAGGCCTTTCACTTCGTTTGTCCTCCATCTGCCCAGGTTTCTCAAATTCTTTTAAAGGACACGCTTTCCACTATGTTCAGATATGTCAAGTTTTCAGCCAACAGCTCTTTGCAATTCACCTTGATGGTGCAAAAACACAATTTTATTGCTGTAAAACTGTGTTATCTTTGGCATTTTAGTAGATTCTGTTAGAAACATGGGAATAAATCATGTATTTTTGTGACAGGTTGTTAGTAACAAAGTATCTAAAGACACAATGTAAAATTGTTTCTTTGTCGAGCTGTCTTATGTGTAGACACAATACTAGTTCATCGCTTGAGTTAAGATCCTGATTCATGGGATCCTTTGAAAATGTTCAGATTCAAGGATTGAACTGAAAATAAGGTCTTCCTTGGAAAGGAAAGGTCTTCCAAAGAAAAGAGACATTTTGGGAAATATCACACCGACACCACTCAGCCAGTGTAGATGTGTATGTGTAACATAAAGACTGACATCTTTTTATTGTACGGACAACTTTGAGCCAGACAATAAACAAAGGTATTTCCTATAATTTCATACTACTGCAATAAGATCTAAAGGATATTAAAGTTTTATTTACCTGAACGGCTCGCTACACCATTGGCCTTTTCACTATCCTCCACTTGGCATTTCTTTTTAGCAATCTTGTGCAGAATAGACGCCTTCTCTCGAAATTTACCTGCAAAGAGGAAACGAAAAGAAAAAACACAACACTGGTCAAATTCGGACCAAAGCGCTGCGTACCGTAGCATCCACAAAGCCTTTCGGCCTCGTCCCAGTCAGCGCTCCTTCGTTGTCACCTTCGACCCCAGATGGGTCGCGTTTCAAAAGCACAGAACAAACAGGGAGGCGGCTTTACACAAAACTGCAGTTGCAACAACACATAGTCAATATGACATAGCATATCATATACTGATGATCCTGCAATGTCCTGGTCCTTGGCGGAGGCGAAGCAGAGAGAATCTCTTGTGAAAAGATCTGCCTTCTGGAGCTCAGATTAAATCCTGGTCTTGTTCAGTTCTCATTTCAGATCAAAAAGTCACAAGAGATGCCAGAGGCTAGCAGGGAACTTAAAAGCAAACAAAAGTTCGGGACGGCATGTTACAAATCACAAATTTAAAGATTCGAGAGGCTGTGTTCAAATTTTTAATCCAGGAAGCAACTAATTTGATCATTATCACAGCCCATCTCTTACTCCAAGACAAAAAAATTATCATAACTATAAATATAGAGAATTTGAACAGATGTTTCCAAAACTGCTGGTACGTATTAGTTTGTAGATAACATTAACTGATTCCGTGAAACCATTTTGTAATGATATGATGCAGTGGACTGGATTGAAACCTCGACCTTGTGGCTCATATAATTTGTGTGCATTCTTGATATTGTAAATAATGGCTCATCCAAGGAAATTTTAATCACTAGCAATAACTGGCTGCTGGCTTAAGGAGCAATAGAGTTTTGATAAAATCCCTACAGCCTGAAATCCCCCCAAAAGCCCACAAATATAGCCTAGAAACAAGGAGAAATACGATTCCAGTACCAAGTTGTGCAGATTCCAGGTCAGAGTTCAGAGATTTTATCCTATGCAGCACGTACTTTCTGTGCGAGCCCTCCTGCGCATCATTAATCGTTGTGCTGTCGTGCATCCGTGCTTAATTTAACTGTGCGTGTCAATCTTTGCCGTTTCTCCTGCCTCATCCAAATCACCCGGCTGCAATCAATGCAAAAGATTTTTTTTGTTTCATTTTACAAATGCATGGCTGATTCGTCAGTGCTTGACACAGTGATGCGTCAATACGAATACTCCGCCCAGCCATGTGAACGCTGTCTGTGACCTTCTGGCAAAATCATTAACCACCCCAAGTCACGGTCGGCCGCCTTCATGCCTCCTCTGTCTCACTCTACATTTCTCTATCACCTCGGATTTTCTCACTCATTCGTCTTTGGCAAACACCATCTTTCTCTCACTTTGTCTTTTTGTTGTTTGGCAACGCTCAGCCCCTCCCTGCCCTTTTTTTTTTTCTCCACACACATGCACACAAATACACACACATACACTGCCGACTTTCACAAGACAGAATCACACATTCCACTGTCTTGACACCACTCACCTTAGGCGGTCATTGTCAGTTAGTTGTCTTAGCGAGTGTGTGTTTGTGCGTGTTTATTCATGGATAAGTGGGTGTTTATTTATGGAAAGGTGAGTGTGAGATCATCATCTGGTTACTTGGGTATAAAAATGACAGGGTTGGGCTTTCTGTTGGAGGTATTCAAAAGAAATGCTAAAAAAAACCACTGGCGTCATGTTTCAGGTCTAACTTTGAACATACTTTGATAAAGACCTGTGAAAGCAAAGAGCCGTTACTACAGAAGCTGCAAGAAGAAGGAAGTTTACCATTTTAGATACATAATCCACAGAATCTGAGATCACCTCAGCAAGTTAGCTTTAGCAGGAATCTAGCTATTTATTTCTCTCAGTTATGACTGGTATTGTAACAAATTATAAAGAAACTTGTTTAGGTGTTCTGATTCTTTATTTATTTATTTGTTTTAACAAATGTGCAAATTAAAGCAATTAAGTGCATCAGATAATTGGTTAATTATTCGAATGAGCAATCGGTTACCATATGCCGTTGTGTCTTTTGTTGTCTGATGACATCACACCATTTCTTTTGCCTTTCCACTCCTTGAAGTATGTTGCATGAACAAGTAGAAGGCTTTCAATCCTCAGGCTGTGTCAGTGTGCATGTTAAGCTTAGTTAGTGATATGGCAAAGGTGGCAGGATTTATCTTGTGGGAAGATGTGTTTTAATTAGTGTCATGGTTATAATTTTCAGATATTGAAAAAGCACCTCCACGCCTCAGTCACACAGGCGTAGATACCAGTCAGTGACCCCATGGCAACCTCTGGTCACTTCAGAAAATGTGTATTCCCCAAGTTGCTGCTAAGCGGTTGTTGGAGGTTGGTGGCTGTCGCCACTCAAAAACAGGGAGCTGAAAACAAAAAAACCTTCTCATGATTGGCTTGGTCAGAAGCAGACTGGCGCAGTCCCTCACAGTTTATGTGGAAGACGTCGACTTCTCTGCAAAAACTGGACATTTACTCTCAAAGCTGCAAATAATGAAATGAAAAATATTCACTTTCAAAGTAAAAGCTTTGCTTTAAAACGTCAACCACCAACAATTTCAAAAGGCGACTTTGCATCACATTTTTCAGTTTCACTACAGCATAGCGAGTAGTTTGCAAGTATCTGCAGGCAGTTTGGCATCTTCCATGGAAACGTCTTCTCACCCTGGAAACCTACTAGCAACCAAAGCAATCACAAAGACATTTTGGTGTAGCATAGCAAATCTCTTTGCAACCAGTTTCACACCATCGACTTCCAGCAACCACTCACCAGCTGGTTGTGGAATACACACTTTTTTCTAGTGACTGATTGTTACCAGAGTTTCACTCAAGAGCTCTAGACCTGCTCCAATGTGGTTTTGTGAATCGATTTCACAGGAAATACATAATTTTCCCTTGCAACTAGTGGATGCCTCAAGGTTGTTGAAAGGTGTCTAGGCCTGAGTGATTGAGGTCTAAGCTCAACTAGTTAGAAAGGTGGCGAGGTGATGTTGAGGAGGAGAAATATGCAAGTGCTACAGCTCTGAAGCGGAAAGATTTTAGTTCGGGGGAAAGCTGTGATGAGGAAAACTAACAAGCTTGTTATCACCATGAACTCACCATGAGGTAAAGTTAGCATACTCAGAGGTTAAACTGGACAACATAACCTGCTTACTCGAGATTACTATAAAGTTAAATCTGGCAAGATAAAATAACTGTAACACATTGATTTCCTCATCAGCTAACACTGTAACGCAACACATTACCCTTTAATGACAGTGATATTCAAAACTAATAAATTGCTTTTAAAAGTAAAGCTACCAAATGCAGTTTATGACAATTTTTTGCCATTTCTACCTTATTTATTGTTATTTGGAAACAGAGCTTTTACTTAATATGGTTACATTTTTTGATTTTTTTATGCATAATTTTTAAAAATGTGTTTTTCTGTCACTTTGTTTTAGAATAAAAGCACAAATACCAAAACTAACACGCCACTCAAATTATAAATATGTGATTGCTATGTATAGGAAATGTATAAATTGCTATTTTAAAGGAATTTTAAAAAAAACACAGTTAATGTTTAGTTAAATTCTTTAACTTCAAAAATATTTAACACTGCTTAAAAAAGAGACCAGTTTGTGAAGTGTGGGTTAAAAAACGTTGTCATCTCTGCCTGTTACACAACCACTGGGTGGATTAGTCACTCCAGTTTGCCAAATTCAGAAACGTTGCTTCTGGTGCAAGTGTAACCTCGAAGTAAGTGCTGGGGAATGGATGATGTGCTGTATTGCTAAGAGACGCAGATGGGTAACAGGGAAAAACAAGCAAAGACGAGAAAATGTTAAAAAGACCTTGTGTGTTTTCTGAATGCAATATTGGCTGTGTAAGTGTGTGTTTGTGGTTAAACCAGCCTGCATTATGCATGTCTTAATTTACACAACGTCAAACAAAAGAAGCAAATTTAGAAATTTTTGGAAAATACCTAATAAATAAAATGTCATAATAACACTACACACAGTAACACACAATATGTATGTACATATTCTTAGGGGAGAAAATATAAAAATACGCCAAAAACCAAAAATGGGAACAAAAAGTACAATAAAAAAATGGCATGGCTACTATGATTTGCACTTATGCCAGTGAAATCTCAGCGAGATTATCAACTTAAAGCAAAATTATGCAAACTGTGTATCACAGGCAAAAAAAAACACCAAAAAAAATGGGGCTGGATGTGTTGCTTCGTGATGAAGATGATATAAAAACAAGAGGGATGACAGAAGCTGTCTCAAAGAATCAAGTAATGAAAACTTTCAGGCTTACCTTCCTCAGTCATTGAGTGATAATATTTTAGTTTCCCATAAGTCCCAAGCTCTACAACATCACAGCAAAAGACAAGGGTAAGGCAACAAACACACAGAGAAAAGGAAAAGAGTGAACATGACAGAACAAGACAGATCTGCTGGTTCTACGTACATCACATTCTGTACAGAGAGTCACACAAGAAGCACAAGAAGTCACATACAGAGAGACAAAATCTCCCCAAGTCATCACTGCATAAGTGCAAAGACAAAGCAAGGACTCAACTGCAAATACAAAACATCAAGAGTCTTTCGGTAACTCAGTCTGATAAAGAGCCTGCCAACGGTAAAGGGAGGGGGAAGGGGCGATCAGTATACCACCATTAAAAAAAATGATCAGAGGTTCATAAAAAGATATATTGAAAACAAACAGAAGAGGACAGTCAGAAGAGAATATACTGGGTCAACATGCAACAAAATGATGAGTCCTCCTCTCCTCTGCGCACAAGCTTATTCAGGGGCTTGATGATTCGGCATTTTATTCCCACAATGAAACCCGAACAATTAATTTGATTCCCTTACTGCTGCAGTTCTTCCATGCTACAGTAAATAGACAGTCAGCACATCGGCATGATGAATTAGCTGGGAATTCAAACCTGCAGCAACAGCTGAACGCGAAGCAGCTGAGCAGAGGACACCGGACCGCAGACTTCTGCCTCCCACGCTGTTTCAACAATAAATGGCCAATGAAGCGATGATTCGCTTTAAATAGAACAGTAAGTTTATGTTACGTAGATAAACTAACTTAACTACAGACAGTAGTTATATTCCCTTCTGACCAGAATTAACAATACAGGTCCAGAAGTCAGCACACATTACTGAGATTTATGAAATCCATCCATCCTTTCTTAACTGCTTGTCCAATTCAGGGACACGGGGCCACTGAAGCTTATCCTGACTGACTTTAAGATTCATATCTTTTTAATTCATGAGCCATTACTTTCCAGAAGCTCTCTCTGCATGGGGGTTTGTCTTTCCACGCCACATGCAAATTCAGAAAAAGTAACACCAACCAATTAACACCAAGCAAGACCAACTTGTCCATAGTCTTTGTTCTTCTTTAGAAAATTTTGGCAGCATGCTTTGGATCGTGTTCCTCTTCTGCCTGGCTTCAAGAATATGAGAATCATCTTATGAGGTAATCTGGCATATCCACAGACATTCATGGTGGCATTGATAAATGTCATCCCTTATCACTTTTTGCACTCATGCAGCCAAGTATCGTCACCGCCTCACCTCCATGCTTCACTACTGGGAGCATGCATTCACCGTTTGCGGTCCTGGCACCCCAAGCGTGCCGAAGTCCATCTAAGCTGAACTCGCTTATCTTGCTTTCATCTTACCAGAGCACGTCTTCCCGATATTCAACAGGCTTCTTCTTTTAAGGATATTTATCAAAGTCCGATCTCATAGTTTTCTGCCAAAAAGTAAGTATTGTTATTTCATATAGGTGGGTTTTATGCAGTGGCCTTCTGATTGTGTAAGCTTTCACAGAAACTCTGATTTCCAGCAAACTCAGAATTCCTTTGCCAAATATGAAGCAATTGCCTTGATCTTCAGAGCTAGACTGTACAAGTGCTGTACTGTCCTTGGAGTGTTTTTTAGAAAGAAGGCCATTGAGACTCTGATTAGTGGTACTAAGGCTCCCTCTATATCCCTTGATTACTGCTGCTGCACTCCTACTTATTTTTAGCAATGCACCAATCTTCCTATATACTTTTACATCTTCATGAAATCTCACAACCAGACTTTTAAATTCCCCTTCCTTGTTTCTTCTACCCATGTACTTCAACTGGTGTTTTAACCTATATGTCAGGGGTGTAAAATGTTAAATAAAGCCATTCACAGTATTTGCTTTTGATTGCTCATAAGAGGAAACATTCTAGAGCTTTACATTTTTATCCACCATGCAAAACATATTGGTCTGGTTCCAAATTCATTCTACGTACTATGCTGAAATTACCCCCAAACATACAGTTGCAAAAAACTATGCTCAGCACCAACAAAAATAAAGAGTCCTGCAGCACATGCCCCCCACAAGGTCTGATGTTCACATCGTGGAGCCAGTCTGGGATTACATAAAGACTGGGAAGCACATGAAACAGCCTGAATCCTGAACCATCACAAAAAACTACCTCGAAAAGAAGTCAGCAAGCGCGAGCAACTATTTTCAACTAAAGAGAACATGGCATGTTCTACTTACTATAGCAAGTTTAACCAAACGCCATCATTGGAAGGACCTCACTGGCAACAAAGTAGAATAACATGTACCTTTTCATTAAAGCTATTCTTGGAAATCTTTCTGTTTGCTTATGTAAAATCCACTCTCCTGTTTCAAACAGCCATTAGACTGAATCATCAAGGCGGCTAATCTCGATGACGAAGAACCAAGAAGCTGTTTCGAACACTATTTTTTATAGAGTACAAACAATGGACTTGGAACAAGACGAAAAACTTCATTTGAAACACTACCATTAAACCACATGTCATTTAAAAATAATTTAAATGTTTTAAATCGCTTTGTCCTTTTATGCCTCACTTATTGTGCTGCAGTGTTTCTGTCTGACCCCTATCTGACCTCTTTATCTGATTCAGCTGACGGTACTAAGTTGATATTTTTGACCTTCCTAAATAAGTTAATATAAACCTTTTGGTTAACCCTAACTCTGCAAGTACTGATTTGTAGCTTTTGCCATGTAGTAGGCATCAGTACAATAAGCACTTTATATGTTCCCACCCACATGCCTACATCGTTCACACTAATATCCAACAGTGGGCGACCACTCTGCTAGCGTGTGAGAGGATTATGGTGAAAATCTCATGCCAAATGTGAGACTTGGCAGCCATGAAAACACAATCTAATGAGATGAAATCATATTTCATTGCAAAATGTCTTGCTCATATGCGGCGCTACTTGACAAGCGTCTCAATCCCATATCATTATATTATTTTTGGTTTGAAGTGCACTACCACTCTACGTCCAGTCTCTACAAAGCTGCCCTGAGGGCAATTATCCCCAGACACAATCACTGCCTGCACGGGCCACCCGCTGTAACTCCATAGAGAGAGCGAGGCTTGTTGTTGTTGTTTACCGAGGGACCTCTTGTCCTTGTGGTGTGACCTCTAAACCTCTGGTGAGCCATGCGTGAGAGTGTGTGTGCGTGTGTGTGCAAGTCCGCTCTGTCTGCTGGGGGTTGGAGTGTCAGGGAAATTCACAGCCTGTGCAAAAGCAAAAAGGCTTTTAGCATTGATTCTTTCACCCACCCAGTGCGGGGTGGCTCAGAGGGCATGGGAGGGGGTGTGACATATGCGTAGTATTTGGTTACGTTTGAACAGAGGCCGGCTAACTACTTGGTTACAGTTTTTATGCTAAGCTAAATTACATTAACTTTATGTCTATGGCTCCTACGACACCAGCAAGAAATCAAGTCAAACTATCTATCAGGGGTGTCAAACATAAGGCTTGGCGGCCATAATCGGCCCGCCAAAGACTCCAAACTGGCCTACTGGAAAATATGAAGAAGAGCACAGATTTTCCTCTCATAGCTTTTTATACAATACCAAAGTATCTGAGTAATAGCTAAACATTCAAATGACAGGAAACTTTTTTCACTATAACTATAGAAATATATCATTTTTACAGTGGGTCCACAGTAAAAAAAATAAAAATAAAAAAAAAATAACAGGACAATTTCTGATAATTAACAAAAACTTAGCTAAGAGAATTTTTTGTGTAATTTTATACATTTATTTCCTCCATTTACTCCAGCAGCATTTCTCTATTATATAGAAAAAGTGAGACGCGCCGTTGAAATTGCACTTCTGTTTTTTACATGACGCTATCTCAGGGATTCAATGTGTAGTTAAACTTCTTTACACTGACAGAAAGGGCGTTTCACTCGTCTAGCCGGCGTAAGGTCTAAGTGGGCTGTATGTAGCCCACAATGTAAAATTAGTTTCACATTCCTGCAGGATATGAAACAATATCTCTTCTGATTATATTCTACAGTAAATATGCTACCATGTCATCTTATATTTCAGCTTATTTTCTTTTGCTATATATGTTTTATGAACATTGTTAAGTTGATACAAAAAAAAAAATCTAACCCAAAATGTCAATAGACTATATCTGCATACGTGGAAAATATATTTCCGTTGCCCAAGGGTTGGTAGGTCAGTGACAGTGAGTGCATTATTGAACCATGTAATCGATGGAGCTCTGGGTCACGGCACAGACGGTACTGCTGGCGGGCAAGGCAGCTATGTGGGGAAAACTGGAAATGCTTGCTGGAAGAATGGATTAACCCTCATGCTAAATGGCTGTTTTAATAATAACTGCACTGAAAATTCAGACCCTCGTGTAATTTAAGGGGTGTTTTCTGTAGTTCGGTACAAACACACATGTGGACCTAATTTGCTGCCCTTTGCTAATTTTCTTCTATATCAGCATCTAAAATTTTTAAGAAAACAACCCCTTTGGTCTCACTAGTTTACTGAAAAAACAGGCTATCTGCTGAAATGATTGTGTTTTAGTTGACCCAAATTTAGAGAGTTTGTCTATTATTTGCCCAGCCTATGCAAAACTTCCCGTCTACCTCAGGAAAAAAACCTAACAAGATTACTGAGGTCAACTGCAGCTATGGAAAAGCACAGACTCAGTACCACAGTTCAGATCTCGGAGTGATACATTTTACTGAAGCACGCAGCCTGAATTCTGAGTACTGTTTTGGGAAACTTGTTTCAGTTGTCTGTTGAGGGTTCAGACAGTAGAGTTAGAGCCACTCTTCCCTTCTCCTGGCCATTCTCTCTGAGTAGTTCAATATTTGATGCCACTCCTAAGTGATATTGTTTGTAGCTCCACACTGATGGAAAAAAAAAGATGCTGGTCCTTGTGCCCAGAACTAAGTGTACCAGACTAATACAATGTTCCCTGCAATGAAAAACATGCACGTTCTAAGGTCTATTATTAAACTGTAGGGGATTCACCTCAACAACATCAAGAAAGCTGCTGTTTTTTAAGCTAAATTTAAATGCTGATAGTTTTTTGTCCACAGCTAATTGTAAAAGGCTGTACAAGAAACACTTTCAGTCCACTGGTTAATTGCTCCATCTAGCTTAACCAGAATTCTGACCACGGGGATGTAAAAAGGGCTGAGAAATCAACTGACAGCATTTCCCCGTCTTCCAGATAGGCCGTTTCATGACCTAAGCAAAAGGCTGACACACTTACTCTGTCTGTTTCTCACAGCAAAATCTGTCTGCTTAAACATCTGCTTAGCCTCACAGACCTAGAGTGACATACGATGTTGACAGGAAAACCCAAAACACTTATTTTGGGCCTGAATGTGTCTCACAAAGAACAGCACTTATAAAGCTAAAAATCACAAAGGAGTTCGTAAGAGGAGAGAGAGGATTAGGGACGATGGGGAAAACAATGTAGAAATGGTAACAGAGGGTTTCCAGGGAAAAAGCATCCACAGGAGAGAATGAGATATCTGAAGAAGAGAGTCTGCAGGGATGGTACGGTACAGAATTGACATACAGCACATCGGCGCTTAGGAAATGTATACATAAGGGACACACTGGGCACAAGAGTTGCCTCCAGGCTGTTGGAATGAGAACAAACATATTTTTTTTGGAGTAGGGGGAGATACAGAAATTAGAGGAGTAACTCACCAGAGTCAGCAAATTCTGAAGGGACAGTAAACGAAAGAGAAATAAGAAGACAGAAACAGAGACAAGATAAATCCAGGTGATATTTAGTCCAATAGCGAACATTTAATCATTGATAGGTATTTCCAAGATGAGAAAGGGTTGTGTTAAAGTAAATGTCATTAGCTCTTCATTCATGGCATTAAATTAACTCAAGAAAACTTATTTTGGACGCTTTGCAGAGAGTTAGATGAGAAGGTAGGTACTACTCCTCTGTTTTTAGGCTAAGCATTAAAAGGGACAGAAGGAAGGAGATGCTAGCTTAGCTCATGTAGCATGTAGCATTTAGCTCATGTAGCATGGCTAAAAAAACACTGTTACTGTTATCCTATGTGTAGCTGTGTCCTAATAACAAATAAATATGAGTGCAGTTATTCTCATCTAACTCTGGGCAACAAAGTGAATAATCATATCCCCATGATATGACAGAAACATATACATTGCCACACATAGATTTAAAATCTTAGGTTTTACATGTTTAGAGATAAAATGCACTTTGCAATGAAGGCATACGCTGAAGAAACAACACAGATAGATTGTATTCAAACTACCGCAGGCCATTTAAATTTTTGTGGTCACTACAGACAAAACAGAGCAGAAGAAAGGAAGCTCTAACCTAATCCTGTCCTCAAATTAAACTTGTCTTCCCTTGAAAATATGATTTACATCATATTGTTGCTGTTATTTGCTTTTGTCCCCATAATGTGTAAAAACACTTCAGTCCCCACAATGTTTGCAATACAAGGACCACACACACACACACACACACACACACACACACACACAAACTAACAAACTCTAAATCGCTAAAACTCTAATAACCAAAAGCTAACCAGCTCTCAGTACTAGCACAAGAGCCTTTCAGCACTGAAGCCTGAACAACTTATTTTGAGAAATGCGAATGAAAAATGTATGGAAGGAGCTCTGCCAGCTCCCCACGTCCCTGCTGAGCTACACTTAATGCCTAAGAGCACACAAGGACACACAGCACAAGCCTCCAACTAAAATGGATGCACCTGTTCGTCTTTCTCTATGCCGTAAGCTCACCCAGTAAACGCTCCTTTGCATTAATGATGCCAGTAAATGGTTATAGAACACATTTGCTCATCTCCCAATAGGGTCTGTCTTGATTGGGCCTTTGCAGTCCTGCAGCCAATGAAGTTGTTAAGCGTTCCAAGGAAATGAGGCCTCTGATAAGTGCTTTTTCAGATGTACTTAAGTCTGTACTTATCACGGGTACATGTCCATTGGAGTACGAGGAAAACTTTCCGATGTGCTACATGGAAATTTCAAAATAATACATGCAAATCATTGGAAGCCCAACGTGTTGCTTTTGTTCTTGACAATAATGAATTCATTGATTGTGTCATGTCACACTGTAGATGTTGTTTCAGCGAATTAATTTCCAGCCGTTAATTTGCCAGAAGACTTCATCAATCCAATTTGGTATGTCCTGCCATCTCGGCTGCTTTCATACTAAAGTAGGTTTGACCATTTTAAAAACTTTGTTTCTGCAAATAGGAACCTATTTTGGACACAAATAAATAAATCAGTTAAAACAAAGAGAAAACAAAGAGTTCAATCCATGTCTTGCACGCATAACTTAGCCTAACTTAGTGAATACTACTATCAGATGCCTTGAAAAAGACACTAATATGACCCAACTGGGTGGATTATGTGTAACTTGTACATATATACATGCATGCATACACAACAGTGGTCTTCCAGACTTGCACTCAGGCTGTGATTTACCATTAATCACTACGATGGGATGATGAATACACTCAGAGACAGGACGCCTTGGATTCAGTGTACGACAGCGATTTGATGCATGTTAATGGGCACTTTAAGGCTTATTAATCTTTCCTGAGCTGACTCATTCCAAGCTTGGCTTTCAAGCAAAGTAAAGTCATTTCAGAGAAAGCTGAAATGCCTCTGGACTACAGAGCAGCCAATTGCTAATGCAGTCCTATCAATCCAGAAGGAAAATATTTAGCCTGTTTTTGTGCTAACACACATTGCTCTAGGACCTATGCGATATTTTACTGTGTATTGACAGTGATGCTTTTTTTCAGCCAAACAAACCAAACTGAATGTAAACTTTCATGAAAACCAAAAAGGTGGAAGAAAAAGATGAGGAAAAATGACATCGGCTAGTAAGATGGATTCGGCATTTAACATTAATATTCATTTTTAAGGATCAGGATTTGTCATGCTCCCTGTTTGCTTTTCATAAACATTTTTCATTTTTCCTTCATCATGTTCAGGATGGGTTGAGAATAGAATGACACCGCGCCTCACCCGGCATATTAACATATTCATCCCCTGTGCCGAGCACTGACGCTGACGCCTTTTTTTAACGTTTTTCTTAGCTAAGCTGATGGACTTGGATTAAAGGAGAACGGTGTTTCACCTCAGCACCGAGTGCGCTTTGTCTTACATGGACCGTTTTTTAAATAAATGTACAAACAACACAGGGACTGTACAAGTACTTTTCAATGTTAACAGTGGAGCTTCTGTGTTTAAAGAAGTACGTGGGGAGCTCGTGAATAGATAAAAGCCAACATTTTCATCATAACACTCTGCGCTGTTATTCATTGGTTAAGAAAATGTGAGCTCAACAGCACTCTTCCTGTGGAAGAAATTACATGTTTTTAGTTAATCCACTTCTGACACGTCTCAAAATACAATTTTAAGAGTTAAAGACAAGAATGAAGACAAGATCCAGGCTCGGTCAATCTGGAAATACATAATGTTGGACAGTTAAAAAAAAGAATATCTGTGCTGTATGTCTTTTGTGTTACAAACTTCTTTTTGTGTGCAGTTTACCTTCACTTAAAGGGTCCAACGTGTGGATCATCAGCTGGAAAATGCTGTTCCGCATCAAGCTGTTGTGCAGCGAGGCAGAACTACCTCCCCTTTGAAGGCGAGGCCGCGCCTGTGAGGGGAGACAAGCGTCAGTCAAATATTCTGCTACTGCAGGGGATGGGAATCTTTCAGTATCCAGTAAATGTCCTTAATGCGAGCACTCCTCTAAAGCCATTTCTAATCCAAGAGTATTGAGCTAAATGTGGGAAACCACGCTGTTTTGTAGGCTTATTCATTTTTACATTAGAGGGAAGATCATTCTAGGGACCTGGTGCTTTGACTGTTGTGAAATTCACAGCATTTTAATCACAGAAAGAAGGATTCGTGTCACTGCAATGTTTGTCCATGAGCATATGATGTGCTACCACCTTCAATTAAGCTTCCAGTTGGAATATGATTCCCTAATCCTCTTTTATATAAAAAACCCTAAGCAGAACCTGCAACCGAGTTTAAAAAAAAATCATAAAGTACTACAGCTTCTTAAAAATATAAGCCTCGTGGGCTTGTCACAGGCATTTACACTTAGTGTGGCATTTTTTGAGTTCCTTTTGCGGAAGAAAAAAACCAAAAAAACAACCCTCGCCAAGGTCGCTCCAGCAGCCGAGGTGGAACTTGAGAATTGTGGGAAATTAGGCACCGTTGCAGGTGACAGCTGCTTGCTGCGAATGTGTCCACCTTTTGCTCCTCAGAGGTGACGCGTAGGCAAAGGAGGTGTCAGGTGCTAATTCACAGCCTCCCATGGGTGTGAGCGGGAGGCAAGAGAGACAAGCGGAACGGCACGACTCGTGTGAGGGTTAGAAAGTTGTAGATTCTCAGTACGACGCCGGTGAATGTCCATCTGCTCTTTTATCTGCTTTCTTTGCATTCGGGATGGAAGCTCTTGTACCTGCTGGAACTGCGTAAGCATTAAAAGTGGTTTTTGAGAATCCAGGCTTCCTCCTCGATTGCCTTTTACATGCTGCGCACAAATGCAACTGTTGCAAAGGAAGTGCTTTGGGAAACAGACGGAGCAACTCTCGGCACAGAGGGAGGCTGAGGGTTAGAGATAACAGTGTACATGTCTTTTTCACAGTATGGCGGGAGAAACAGAAGTTGCTCTAATACATCTACACAGAAACAGGGACAAACACAGAAGAAGACGCGGGAGTGTCAATCAGACAGGACCTACCGACAACTTGCCGTCATCCTCTGGCGCCCCAGGACTTGCCTTCTCATCCAACACAAAGAGAAGAGGAAGTATAAAAGGGGGGAAGAGGAAGAGAAAGAGAAAACAAGACACAGATGTGAAGCAAGCCTCACACAACCACACAGACAAGACGAAGAGACGGTAGAGAAAGACATTACGGCACAGTAACAGTGACGGTGACGACTGACTGTGATGCAAGTGGACAAGACTTGAGGGACAGATTCCTCCCCACTGCTGTGCCTGCCTACTGTGTCAGTCACAAGCTGAGCAGGATTAGAACGTGTCGACTTGAATTTCCTTGAAATACATTCAAATATGTCATTTCGATTTGAGTCATTTAAGTCAAGGATGTCAACTCGCATCAGAATTTAAGGTGCCTCTTGTTGCTGTGTGAAAGTATAGGAGAAGAGTTAAGGCGGCTTGCTATGGCAAAATGGTTGTTTAACACTGAGATTGTGATTATTAAATGCGGTTACTTGCATGTATTGAACTTTAAAAGCAGTGTCTTAAACAAATAAATGTAAAAAAAAAACAAAGATGGAGGTGGTGGAGTACACAGGGCTGCCCAATCAGCACTAAAGTAGATAAAAGATGGACATAGCAACCATGATGTCATCCGCAGGCCTGTTGTGAAGCCACAGGCTGTTTTTGCTGTACGCGTCGTTGCGTTTTGTCAAAAAAGGAGCAGATCTGACTGAAGAGCCAACTCGTAGGTTAGCGATTTGTGAAACATGTGCGTTACCCTCCTTTATGACTTTTTTTTTTTACGATACTACAAATGTAAACTCATCAGGATCGTTTTTACTGTCTCCACAGTCAAATGAAATGAGGAACGTATAGACTTCTACACAACCAGACCTCTTTTGTACTCAAACATTAGAAAAAATATCAATTTATGGCATTTCTGCATTGGCTTCTTACCCAGAAGCTATGCCCATCTTTTATATACATTCTGTGGTCCAGACGAGAGGTATTTTTGGTGCAGACAGACCTCTTATATAGGGTTTGGCGGACCTAGACACACACACTCGCTCGCTCATGGCGAAAGAAAAAAAAGAACCCCACAGGTTGCCTTACAGAAATCTTTTTCTTTAGCCATTATTCACCAAAGGCTCTATCAGTTAGCTCAAACTTAACAGTGAGTGAGTTTGAAAAAGGGGTGTACTTGATTTATAGCAAAAAATAAAATGTAACACAGTAACAACTTTGCCTCAGTTATTTCGTCACCATGATTGTTCAGAAATAAGACATCAAAATTAAAACGAAGACATATATTGCCTGCACATACTTAGACTATAGCCATAAAAACTATTAAAATGTTGAGACATATGTGTTTACTTGTATAGGTAAAGGTAACGATCAAGTTAAACCTGGTTATCTATTGCCTGTAGACTGGAAAACAGAGATGATGATGATGGTTTCCAAATAATGTACCAGTTTCAAAGTTTTCCAGTTGTTATGCAAGCTACCTTTAAAGTTCCTTGAGCCCTTTACTGAGGATTAGAAGGAAATAGCAAGCTGCCCTGTAATTTAAAAAAGGACCCACTAGCATCTTATTAACATGTGGCATCTTTCTTTATACAATCTTTGTGGCAGCTGTTTTAATGTGAGAAGTTGGGCTAACGAGCCTCTGGCCGAAGCTTCGTATTTATAACTTCTGAGACTCTTAAGAGAGTCGTACTGATCAGCTCATCTAACTCTCACCAAGTAAGCAAATAAGTGTGTTCTGCCAGTTTTAATGTGAAAAACTTTGCCGGGGAGAAAGTGCCAGATCGTGCCAAAGAGACTCGAGCCTTTTTAACAATCGCTCGATTTTCCTGCCATCGTTCTCAGCAGGCCTTTTTGGCATGTACAGCAGAGTACTGTAACACAGTTTATTTTTGAAACAAAAGCCTTTCACCAACCGCCTGACAGAACTGTGCTCACTTCATCTCCAAAAATGTGTGCGAAATAACAGTCGCTTAAGGCCTCTGTTTCTAACTGCAAGAGAACAAACACAAAGCTTTTGTTCAGATCTTAGAACACCGAGGCTTTGTTTCGCTGCCTACACGGTCTCAAACAGCAGTGTGTAGAAAGAGGCGGCACTGGTGTGCATTGATAAGGTGCAAGATGTACAATGAAATTCAGACGCCGGTTCGGTTTGATCTTGTGAGTTTTTAAAAAAAATGCGGGGTAAACGCACAAATTTCGAGACAGGGCCTGCAAGCTTGTCAACACGCTGATTAATTTTCTAAATGACGCTGCATTGAATTAAGCTTTAACTGTACACGAAGCAGGGGTGGGATGTTAACAGATTTCTTGTTTTTATGAAAAAAGAGCAATAAATTGTGTCGCTTTCGTTTTTGATAATAATACAGAAACTTTTAAACTAATTAAATTGAACATTGAAAAAACGCTGGACTTGTTAGCGTGCTCTATTTATAAGAAAAATCCCCACTGCAGTCCCTGTGAACGTCATTACCCACCACGTCCCACTGTATCCCGCTGTTTCTGTTTAACAGCTCATAATTTACCATATATTAGTTTTGCTGCTGTGCGGCAACTGAACAATTGCAGAAACGAGAGAGCTGAAATTACACATTTCGCCCCAAAAATTAAGCAGAAGTTGAACTAATCCTGAGATTTTCCACAAAGCTTTCGACTGTAACCCCCTCCGCCCCATCTTCAGGGTAATTCACTGCACCGTCTAGCATAATTATTCTATTTAACTCCCTCAAATTCAAGTTAGGAGGGTTAGGAGAGAGCAGGTGAATGTGCCAGATAGAGATTATGCCATGGGTCGCTCATTAAGCCAGCGTTAAATATTATGACTAATAATCACATAGGGAGATTAGTATGTTCTCTGGAGTTTTTGTGTTCTCTAATACCCCCGGCTCTGCTTTCCAGCTCTTACGTAATGTCACATCAGGATCATTCTTGGAAGCGGATCAGCAAAGGGAGATAAATGTCCATCCGCCGCCGTATGCATGTAACACTGCTTTGTGCAGAATTATCGATGAAGGGTGTGACATCCTGCAAAAAATACCTCCACTTTTAACCATGAAGAAGGGACTTTCAGAGGAATCTGAGCAGATGTTGCAGGCAGAGCTGGAACTCCTGAATTTCCAATATTAGTGGTGGATTATAGGTTTTCTCATATGCAATCAGAGAGCACAAAAGTGGTCTATTTCTGGAGGAATTTGATTTGCATTTCCTTTATGCTTTGACACCCAAGCCAAATTACACAGGAGAATAATAATAGCTTTTTATACAGTTTCGAGTTTGCCAGCGATCGAGTTTGATTAAATCCATCACAGCTGTAGATGATTCTTTATATCTCTATCCTCATTATTACACTCTACATATATTACAAAGTGCGATAACAGTAGAGACATAAAATTTTTGGATTCTTAAGAGCCACTGTCCGTATCATCTCCACTTAATTTCCTCAGATATTATTGTATTCTAGTGGCTAAAATACAGTTATAGTCTTAGCAAAATTTCACATGAGAAACTAGGAAAGTTTTAAAAACTTCTTCCTTTAGCCATGGCTTAAGATACAAATGTTAAAGATTACCTGAGTCAAGATCTATGGAAAATAATAGCTCTCACATCTCTAAATAGTTCAGTTAGAAATTGGAAAATCTCTGACTCTGTCTAACTTTTCCTTAAATGTTTTTATTAAATAGTTTAGGAGGTAATCTGCCATAAAAACCCAAGGTATTAAAATTGGTACTGAGGATTATCCACAGTCCAAACGCATGCATGTTAGGTTAACTGCTGATTCTAAATTGGTTGTAGGTGTGAATGTGAGTGTGAATGGCTGTCTGTCTCTCTGTGTTAGCCTTGTGACAGGTGTTCCCCGCCTCTCACCCTATGGCAGCTGGGATAGGCTCCAACCCCACCGTGACCCTGAACTGGAAAAACTGAAGAAAACAGATGGCTGGATTATCTATAGACTGTATGGAAGCATCACACATACACTGATACCTGCTAAATAGTGTGATGTATAAATCCAGAACTGAATTTAAAATCCTTCTCCTCACACACACAGTCTTGAATAATCAGGCCCCATCTTATCTTAAAGTCCTGCTAGTACCATATCACCCCAGAGCACTTCACTCTCAGACTGATCGTTTACTTGTGGTTTCTTGGATATTTAAAAGTAGAATGGGAGGCAGAGCTTTCAGCTTTCAGGCCTCTCTCTCGTTCCTTTTTAACAAAGCGTATAGTTAGGACTGGATCAGGTCACCCCGAATCCTCCCTTAGTTGCGCTGCAGTGTTTCTTCTCCACCTTTTTTCACTCACTATGTGCTTACTCTGCATGGATTTGTTGGTTATTATTAATCCCTGGCTCTCTTCCACACTCTGTCTTTTGTCCCGCCTCCCTCCCCTCACATCCAATCAGTTGTAGCAGTTGGCTGCCCCACCCTGATAGATATACTGGAGGTTTCTCCTGTTAAAAAGGAGTTTATCCTTTCTACTATTGCCAAGTGCTTGCTCATGGCAGGTCATTTGATTGTTGGGGTTTCCCTCTGTATTATTGTAGGGCAGGGGTGTCCAACTCCAGGCCTCGAGTGCCGGTGTCCTGCAGGTTTTAGATGTGTCCTTAATCCAACACAGCTCACTGAAATGGCTAAATTACCTCCCCAACATGTCTTGAAGTTCTCCGGAGTCCTGGGAATGAACTAATCATTTGATTCAGGTGTGTTGACCCAGGGTGAGATCTAAAACCTGCAGGACACCGACACTCGAGGCCTGGAGTTGCCTATGCCTGTTGTAGGGTCTACACTTTTTGGAGCTATATAAATAAAATTGAACTGAATAAATTGCAACAATACTAGAATTTCACTCATGACCTGAGAATAGACTTAAATGCTCTGTTAGCACACTTGACTGAATAAGTCTTGTTGTATGGTCGATAACTGACATAAAAATCTTCCAAAAGGCATTAACACCTCAAACATGGTGCGGTTTAAGGACTCGGCCCAAACAGGCCTTTCACATTTTGATTGCTGTCACGAGCTAAACGTGATACTACAGTAAATCTTAGTTTAGCAGTCAAAGCAGAGATGGACATACTAAAAATAAAGCATATGTAAGTCTGTCTAGACCGCCCAGCTTGCTGAGTGAACTTAAAAAGTGAAATCTTGCACAGCTCCGGGCGATTGCCTGCAAGTACTTAGAAGGCAGCCTGTCTGTCAGAGCATGACAGAACACCCTTTGAGATTTGTCCATCTAGACTCATCGTGTTAGAGCTAAACTGTTGAGCAGCACGACTGAGCAGCATCTCCCTCCCTCCCTCCTTTTCTCTCTCTCTCCCCCATTTTGCTGGGAGACGATAATGATGATCTTCAAGGAATGGAGAGAAAAGATGCACAACAAGTCAAGAAGCCATCCACTTGCTAATTAGTAACCCCTTCATTTTTCTAACAAGCAGAACTAATTACAGGAGCTGCCACGACACTGATTTCCCACAAGGCAATGCTCACCAGGACTAAGCCAAAATTGCCTCCTCTTATCCGCCCTCCCCCCCTTCTCATGAACCAATCAGACTGAGACTTTTGGGAGACAAACAGAGTAACAAAAAAAAAAACAAAAGAAAAAAACGCTGTGTCATTACAGCATGCGAATGTAATCACCCAAAGCTAGGTTTGATCAGACACAAGTACTTTTTGTCATTCTGATATTATATATGCTTGTTCTAAAGCCACTTTTTTGTGTAACAATATTGGAATAATAATGTTCCAAAACAAGACTTATTCACGAGATTAAACACTGACTGTCCGATGTAATGTTTTAACTGAATAAATGCGAGAGGTGGACCTCCTGCAAGACTGATCAAGTCTGCGGTTTGTCGTTCCCATCAGATCAGAGCAGGTTTTGATCTGCAGATGGAAAAGAAAAGTGATGCAGGTTCTTTGTTTTTAAGACTGACGCACTCTGCTCCAGATTTTTTTTTTTTTTTAAGTTGCACTTCCTGGATGACTCGCAGCCACTTTTGAATAAAGTTGATTCCTTTTTCAGTCAGTCTCTGGTGTCGAAAGACTTTATTTTCCAGAGAGCTGTGGTTCACAACAGGGACAACCAGGAAAAAACTTGGATACGTGTCCAAATTTAGTTGCTCTTGAGCAACTAAACAATCGTGTTGAGCTGCTTGAGAGCACATCACTAAAAACACATCGAGCGCAGCCTGCAATGCTAGTTCAGGCAGGCAACCTAAGCTATACAGATAACATGCTTTGCTCTGCTGATGTCATACACAAAAAACAAGCTTCCAACTTTGGGAAGGAGCAAGTAGCAGTAGAAAAAACCCTAAACATTACAAAGATTTTAGTTGAAGGAGTAAACATGCCTGCTATGTATTGTGGGATAGTTTTGACAGTTAACAAATCTAACCTGCATGGTATATTGAAGCTTTGCAGACACATGATCGCTAACCACCGGACATCAACTTGTCTGCCATCTTGGATGTGTAATAATCATGGTGACAATGTAAGCCCCACAGTCTCACAGGCCTTGAGTCTAGCCTACGACCATCTGGCAACCATTGCTCTTAAGGGAAACATTTTTTAAAAAGAGAAGAGACCCCAGACGCTTGTAGTTTGCGTGCATATTTTGACTGCCTTTTCAAGTTTCACTACTACTTAACAAGTAGTTAGCAAGTGTTTGCAGACAAGTTGGCATCCTCCATGCAAACTGGAGACAAGCACAGCAATCTGCTAGCGACCTAAATAATCATAAGGAGGTTTTTTGTGGAGTAGTTTCACTTAGCAACAACAAACAACCTAAAGGAACCACCGCCCAACCAGTCAGGGAATTCACATTTTCTTTTCTTGTGACCAGAGGTTGTATCACTGCTCAAGCAGTGAGACCTTTACACTGTGGGACAGACTGTGTGAACAGCAGGTTTCTGTGCTGATGTAAATGACACCTCAAAGCTTACATGTTTTTAATTTAATCCAGCACATAATCATCTGTTTTTTCTGATGAATCTTGTATTATTCTTTTTTAAATTCCTCTTTAGAAGCTCAAAAACCAACAAAGAGTCCATAACTGAGCTCTTCATGCCAAGTCCATCTATTCCTGCTCTTCAAAAGTCACTCACAAATACAGTCCTTTTTTTTTAAACTGTCTCATTTCCTCAAACAGTTGGGCAGTGTCATTTTTAGCAAATATTATTCAAACAGACATAAAGATGGATTTGTTGCAGACTATTTTAAGCAGTGGATTACTGCACATTTGGCACTCTGACTTAAACTGACAGAGTTTGTGGGTTCGACTTAAAATAAACTACAGCGACGCTGTTTACGCCGAGCGTGCCAAGTAATGCATTGCTGGGACTTACTGATGCTTTTTAATGGTTGCTTTAATGCACAGAGGAAGGCACACATTTCTTTTTAGCAGTACAAATATGTGGTGCAGGCACCTCACAGCAAGAAGGTCCCAGGTTAGAAGCCCGGCCAGAGGGAGTCTTTCCGTGTAGAATTTGCATGTTCTCCCTGTGCCTGCGTGGGCTTTCTCACAGTGCTCCAGCTTCCTCCCACAGTCCAGAGGTTAAGTGGCAATTCTAAATGGGCTGTAGGTGTGAACGGTTCTCTGTATCTCTCTGTGTTAGCCCTGCAAAAGACTGGTGTACCCTATCCATGGAATTTCTTTAGTTGGTTTTAGTCTTATTAGACGCTTGGAAATTAATGACAGATTTCATCATTAGCTGAGGTGTGCTTAATTTTGCATTCGCATTGCAGTCATCGTTGTCAGGATTTCACGTCATCTTTTTCCATTAAGGCTCCAACTTTTATTTGATCGCACCTCATCCAAACAATCTTGACTATTGATCTGTTTTGTTGAATTGTCAGCAGACAGTTACATCCCATCTGACGCAAAGTGCACACACACACACACAGACGAGGCTTTGTAGAGGAGGTGGAGGCAGAAGTATGCGGAGGAAGCTTCCTCCAGGTCAGTCCATTTGGCCAGCTGACATTTAGTGCAGACATGGTAATATGCTGATAAGAGCCCCTTCAGGTCACCTTGGTAAGGCTTGAGTTAAAATGGACTCGGGTTGAAGGGCAGCCACATGCACCATCTGTCTGTGAGTGATGGACATACCAAGTGTCAAACCTCTTAAATGAGAACAGCGGAGGAGAACCTTTCAGCGGATTCACGGAGCCCCAGAGCATTTTCTAATTAGCTCATTAGAGACTGTCTGATTGCAATCACTTCAATTTTAAGAGTTTACTCTCTTAGATTTAGTTTTAAACTGTCTCTGCGGTTATCCGTGCGATGTCAGGTCTGTGCGCAGCTGTGAGATCTATACAGGAGCGCTGTGTGTGGCGCAGACATCATCAGTCTGGATTTCACAAATTACGGGTATTACATGAACCACAACTCAGAGCTGATGTAATGTTCAGCTGCTGCAGCTTAGCGGTGCTGATGCTGAGGGTCAAAAATCCCCGTAAGGAAGGAGCCGAGTACGTAAGCCTCGCCAGTCTTCGGCCACCTCCCGCCATATGTGCCATTTCCTTCTCGCTGGGGGTGTGTGTGTCAGTCATTTCATACACCCCTGAGGTAGGCATCTGGATGCCCTTCACATGATGCTTTTACAGTGCAGTTACATTATTTAATCGACCCCACTTTAAAAATAGCCCTTGATCAATAAAGGCTTTGAATTTCTTGCAAGCTTCAACGGTTCACCTTCAGGTTCTCCCTTGGAAAAAAAACACACACACACGCACTCTCATATGACATTTTCAAGAACTGTTTTACCTCTATCAGAATCCTGCAGTACTAAATGTGTAAACTTTTATGACCTTGAGTCACCTCAGCAAGGTTCAGAAAGAACCCCATCATTGTGTGATAGTGAGTTTTAGAGCACAAACCCTACAGTACGAACTCAGAACAGTTCGTATCATGTGTGCTGATCCGATACCCGCTAGCCCCCAGAGCTAAAATTACCCCAAGGTCCACAAACAAATGCGCAAAGAAGTGGCCTCCAATAAAGACAGCTTTAAGGCTGGAGCCAGAGCTGTTCAGACTGTCTAGGTCACATCAGAATACAAACTCATTAAGCTTTAAAGACAAACAGCCTCATGTTACACTCCTCTGTGTTGGCCATTAAATAAAGCAGCATTCAACAATCAGACATTTTGTGTCTCTGCCAATTCTCCACCGCTGAATCAGAGGTCCCATGTTCTGAAAATTCATTTTAGCATTTTTATTTTAAGCTCGGAGATTTGAAAGGAAGGGAAAATATAAGGTTGTCTAAAACCTCTATTGCTCTAGCACCCCACCAATTACACATCGAAAGGGGAAACTTTACATTATTCTCCACCTTTTACAGACCGCTACGTCAGAAAGCATTTGCCAGAGCTGCTTCTCCTCTAAAGTCCATCTGTAAAAGGTCTCAGCTGCAACCGAAGCATGCAACATGTCCTGTTGTTAGCTGCAAGAGCAGACACAACACTATTCATTGTCCCTTTTAACCCATTTTTTTGATGGCAACATCCCAACAACTAAAGGATAGCCTCCTCCCCTTTATGCCACTGCAATCCGACAATGAACCAAGTATTAAATAGTGAATTAAACGCAGCACTTTAACACCTCATGAAACTTCTTAAATCGCAGTTGTAGGCAATTTCCATAGCAATTGCTCTTCTAGAAATTATGGTTTGTTTTTAAATGCAATGCCACCTGACAAAATCACGATAAATCTGAGCTAAAGCCAACAGCTGTGCTGTCATTTCATGTACATTTACTCAGAGAGTTAGCTAAAAGCAACAATTTATCTTCGCTCACGCACTTTTTCACATCCAAACAGCAGCTATACTGGTTCATCTGCTCAGCTGGATTTAACTCTACAGACACTGAAAAAGCCCGTCTGGATCAAAGCTAATAGAAAAAAACCCCAGGAGCATAAAAGCTTGGTGGAATAAAAAGTCTCTTGTGGCACTTTGAAATTTGAAAGACACCTTTTGGGGTCATGTGAGCATTATATAAACTTGTTCAAAGGGGGTAAAATATTGAAACTTTGAAGGAACCTATTCAAAAAACCATCTGTGAGAGAAACCACCGTAATGTTATGGTATTTTTTTCAAAAATGAATAAAAGGAGATGTTTTTACTTACTTAAAGCCTTAAAGCATGTAAGTCGGGTAATCTCACCCTTTGAACAAATCACACTTGGGTTGCTCTTGATGGTAAAGCTAACACCACTAGACTTTAACAAGAACGCAGAGCAAAAGGGATTTTGGAGTCTAAAATAATACATGACAAAGTCCATCACTCCAGTCACTAATACTCGAGTATGCAGAAGAGACGGTGCTGTCCATGGTGCTGCACAAAGCACAGAGACAACGCATAACGAGTCTTTAAATTGACTTGCGGAGATTCAAAACCTGAGATCTCGGGCTTTACCGCATGAGTGAAGTCAGAGTGATGAACGAGACAAATGAAAGTGACAGGTGCAGTGCCAACTGGCTACAGCGAGCTCTGCATTGTTTACAGATTTCTCGCATACTCACCAATGTTCTAATAAATGTGAATTTTCAGTGCCCCAGACAAACTCTCCACCTGCTCCTCATTATCAAAATGGCCAGATTAGTTTTCTGTGAGTCAGCTAATGGATTATTCAACTAATTTTATGCGCTATATGGGAACAAACGGAGTCTCATGAAACTGGCTGCGTCGGAGTGTAGGGAGAAAATTGCAGTTTAATTACATAAGTGGTCTCTTTAGGTTAAAGCTGAATTGATGTACGCATCACAGGATGAGATAAGGTAGTCCTAAAGGAGATTTATGTGCATAAATTAACTTGGAAGTTTTTGGTATCAAGAGCCATGTGCGCATTTCTTTTTGCTTTGTGAAGATCTTGGAAACGGCCCAAATCATAACAGCTCCACGGATGGTAAAAATGATAAGCTTCAATGTTTCGTTTTGAGTTTTTTTAATTGCTCTAAGCACACCAGTTTATGCATTTGAATATTGCACAGACAAAATTCTGTGAGACGAGGTCACCTTCAAATCGTTACCGGCACTGGGGACGCAGCAAAGAGCCACTGTCCACTCTGATAAGAAAAGAGGGGGAACCCACAATTGACTATTCAGAGCGACATAAAAAAGGAGTCATAGGAACCTGTGGTGTTAATAAAAACTTCAGCTAGTACAATTATAATCACTGAATGCAACTAAATTGAATGTGAACAAAAGCCGAGCTCTAGCAGGGAAGTACGACACAGCCAAGACAGCTTGCAGAGTAATTGCACACAATGGAAGAAGAAACTAAACAGCCCTCCACTCAAGTCTGTAGAAGTTGACACTGTATGTTTTGATCACTCCATTACTGTCTTTTGGACCTTTTTTTTTCTTCCCACCTCTATTGACTTGTCTAACAGCCCAACAACAAGGTAAAACCTCCAAAACAGGAAAACTAATTACTGGCTCGACAGTAGCGCTCAGTCCTTCCTCCCTCCTCAGACAATGAGCCACAGCTGGAACGGATGATAAAACTTGGACTCCTCATCGTCATGGTGAGATCAAAGTTGCAGGCTTTCTATTTTTAAATTATTGGACTCTGGCTCTGTTGTTGCTTGCTGCGCACTTGTCTCTCTCTCTGCATCTATTTCTATACTGTATGTGCTCACAAACGTGTGTCCATATTACTGTAAAATGGCACGAATAGATGGAAAAACACAGAAAACTAACCTTTCTTTAAAAAAAAATAAAAGATATGAAAAGACTGGTGAGTCATCATCCTAAACAATGCTCAGGTATTAGTTGTAGGGTTTTTCTACTAACCATTATCTGAGCATCTCTAACCTTGGGCCTGAAATGAACACACAGAAAGATTATTGACTCCGTCAGCGCCTCTTTTTCATTTTGCTCAAAAGCAAGGTCCTTTCTACAACTTTGCTTTTAAAGGATATAACCATAAATCTCACTACTTTCAAAGAAGTACACCACCGTGCAGCTGAAGGACAGAGATGAGAGGCCCAATCCTCTCGAATCTCGCTGCACACGGGAAAGTGGGGTTAATGTTTCCTGCGTTTTTGCACAAAACACGCTCTAATTAAAATGCGCATTTCAAGAGGATTTCCCAGAAATTAGCCTGGCAACTCACTTTTATCATCCATTCGAGCCTAAAATAGCAATATGAAACAGATGTAGTTTATAATTTATGCACCGGCTCAGCAGTGTCCATCTGGACTTTGCTAAAAATGAGTGTGCCGCCCGTCATGACGGAAGATAATCCCACGGATGCGTAATACGAGGCAAAGATGATGAGAGTTCTCGCAGTGCGGTGTGGTATTTCAGCGCATGGGAAGAAAAGCAGCACAGCAAGCAGCCATGCAACAACTGGTTTTCATGTGTGAATATACAGAAGGCGCAGAGCGTCATCAGCATGTGCAGCACTGGTGCCTGAATGTCCAAATCCACAGGGAGGAAAGCAGTCTGCTCTCTGCACAGAACATGCTTTGCAACCGATCTTTTGAAGCACGTCCTGATGGAAGATCTCGCCTCCGTGACGCTATTTATAGCTTGGTAATGCATCAGAGGTCGCACCTTCCATCTCAGCAGTAGCAACAACTGCCTCGATACACACCGGCTCATCTGACACTGATGATAGCAGGAATCTAATAGTACGGTCGAATGCAGATTCTTACTTTGACTCCAGTCTGCAGGGTCTGGTCAAGTATCTCAATTCTGCAGTGACACTTGATTGTTGACAGCTTTCTGTTACTTATCTCTCATTTCACAATCCCTGCTGTTGGGTTTAGTAGAATAGCATGATGCAGTATACTGTACAACGATATTAAGCATTTAATTTCTTTGACGTGACTTCACCACACTCATCCACAGAAAAGCCATGTCTTGCATAAAACCATCATGCACAAAGTGTCGGGTAATCGGATCTGCCTGAGCCAATATTTTCAAAAGCAGCCATTCAGTCCATCAGCTGAAACAATGTGAGAGGTCACAGGATAATGTGATAGCAATAAGCCTGGGTTAGCCAGGCAAGGTGATCCAGAGGAGGCAGTCGGGATGATGGCCTCCAGATGACAAAAGACCCTTTTTAGTCCATGTTCAGCCAGATGAGGGTTTTAAATAGTTAAATCAATTACAAGTACTACAGATTGGATTGGGAGGGGGGAAAAAACACTTTTTTATATTAACTGTGGAGTGTGGTTAGGATGCCAGCATTGATTAGCTTGGCTTACTGGGCTGTTTTTTCACACAGAGAAAGAAAAAGCAAAGGGTTGGACAAATGATTGCTGTGGTGGGGCACCATCAGCATGCCAATCCAACTCTGCTACACACATATCTGCTGTTTTTGCAGTAAAAAATAGCCAAAGCTGAAAGCAGCGCTCATCTATCTTGCAGTGGCATGACCATCCAAGCTTGTGAGGCTAAAGACGGGCCCATTATTTCTATTGCGACCTGGAACTGTGTCTGTACAGTCTGCCCATTAAGGATTTACTGGATGTGTGGGTGAGAAGCATTTAGATGGGGTGGAAAATTAATCAAGCACTGGGTGGCCTCCTTTAGCCCCAGTGCACATATTAAGTGACCCAGCATTTTGCAATCAAACCGTGCACAGGCTCGAGTTGACTGTGTCCCATATAGTCACTTATTTCAGGACCACATTCAGTAGATTCACTATAAGAAAACAGATAAAAGTTAAATGCAGTGTTACAGTAAAGTGGTCCATCTTTGACCCACAAGCCATCATAGCTGAGGGCGCAGATATGCGCAACGCTGAAGTCACCTTTCATCATCATCCTGAGAGGTTTAGCTTGAGGCATACAGCACATGTCAAAACAACAGTGGCCTGCAACATATACTGAAAGCAAACACATATTCTGCAATACTTTTAGAGACAGAGGACTGACAATATGAAATCAGTATTTCAAAATAATCATTTCTATGAATTTAAAGGATGTCACGAGTCAAACTCCATTTGGAACTGGTTAGAGAATACACATTTTTCCCTGAAAAACCAGTCTCTGACAGATGGCCGCTGACTGGTCTCTGGGCTTGTATGACTGGACCGTAAGGCAAAAACAAAATGTATACAACTCTAATGAGCTTTATTTCTAAAAACCACCTTTATTTTTCCATCACAACCTGAACTCTAAGGAAAGCTTACTCATAATTTTTTAAGAATAAGGAATAAGGAATAGTTCTCTTTCTTAAAGGACATTTTAAAGCTATTTTTTGGGTGTTGGCTGCCTTTTAATCTGTTCTCTGTCAAGATGATCCAACACTGCTTCAATAAGGCTGAGGTCCGGACTCTGGGGAGGCCAATCCATGATTTACAGCATTCCACTTTGTGTTTTTCCAATCCAGGTATGCTTCTACTGCAGTGGCAGTGTGTTTAGGATCAATGCTATGCTGAAAAATTAAGAAATTTCTAATCAGATGCTTTCCAGTTGATATTGCATAATGGGTCAAAATCTGATGCTACTTTTCAACTGGAATAAGAGCCCCAACAAATTTGTCCGGTCCTTGCTGGATATTTTTCCTTTTTCCTAAGCACATGAATATCCGCTATTGTTAATCTGCTGTACATATTTTTTTAGTCCAGCCACATATGCTGCCATGATTCATAGGTCAGTTTTAGTGTTAAAGTTGCCTTCAAAAACACGACTGGACTGAAAATGAGCCGAAGTCCGAATAAAAACTTTGAAAGACACTTCAGAAAGCCCGGAGAGATACTGGTTAAGATTCATCCCATATGAAGAAATTAAATATTTCTTATTATCCATTTTGAAATCCTTACTGCAAAATTTCAACAACAACAACAACAACAATAGCAGTAAATAGCGTTCAACTTTAGTGTCATCTCTATCTTCTAAACCCCAAAGACACACTGCAATATTAAACAGAAATAAGAAGCATAACTCATTAACAGCAGGCAAGGGTTATACCACAGACGTTAATATGGCCTTAAGATAGCAACCCAACTCTGTGGGCAAGTGTGCTTATTGTGAGATTAAGCAACAGCTAAGTACTCACTAGGTAAACAGAAGTATTAGCTACCATCAGGAAATGAAAAGGTAAGTGCTTCCTTCCGATATCTTGCTTGTTCCAAAGTTGGGGACATGTGGTCTCATAATGTGTGTTACTAAGCTTTTACATCAGTTATTCCAATAAATTGGTTAAGCATTGCCTTTCATAACACCAGATGTATGCGAAAGGGATCACTAAAATAAACTGAGCTTCCTTAGCATTAGCACCCATTAGCTTTCCAGGCTACTTTGAAAACTTATATATATGGCTGTTATAAGAGCCCCGTATAAAATGTCAGACAGCGAAGTTAGCAACACGCAGTACTGTAAGCTTAGCTGTAAATTTAGCTGGTGCTATCTCTTGTGTAATGATGGAGTGAAAGCCAGAGCTAAAATTACAGCCATGTTAGCAATATAAACTCAAAGGATGAGCATGCTATATCAAACTGCCATCACTTCTCATATCAGTTGCACCTAACTAGCCTGATGTTACCCAAAGAAGGTTAATGCTAAAGGGTAATGTTTTGCTAGTAGTCACATAAACTTCAAAACATTCTTTAATATTAATATTTTGGGCACGAATGCATCCATTCACTCGTGCAAGCAGAGTTCATTTTCCACCTCCAAGTGATTCATTCATTGCCTGGTACCGAAGATTGAACTAAACTTCAAGTGCAGCCAAGATTAGCCTGCTGGAAGGAGTGCGAAACCCTTCATATGTTTTCACTCCCCAAACAATGTGAAGCCTTGAACTTGTTGAAATTCAAAGCTGCTACTCTCCTATTTTACTGCATGTCCAGGTCGGCGTAAGTGCAGACCATTCATAGCTGTGCAAATTGGATTAAGAGATTATAGAAAATTGCACAAACTGATGATAAAACAACTGCACGAATATAACTTTCAGCAGCCTGTGCGTGGCTGTGACAGTTCTCTTATTGTCATACTAAAAATGTTAAATCTAGGCCCACAGGATTAAAAAAAAGAAGAAAGAACAAAAAAAAAAAAAAGTTTGACACCCTGATTTGTCCAGTGATCGAAACTAAAGCATTACTTTCTGTGAAAATACGAGAAACAAAGTCGTCTATTTTTATGTTACTGGGAGCAGAATAAACAAGACACACAAAAGAAACCCTTTGTGACAGAAAAAAAAAAAGAGCGAGAACGTGGTACAAGCAGTTGTGTAATGTGATGAAAGGTAGCAGTCACAGATGGTACAAAACTCACGGATGACTGCTAAATGCAGAACACCAAACTGGGGGTTCACGTCAAACTCAGGATCTAATATTTCATAGCACTTACGGCATACGTGCAGGATTAAACGGCTAGCTGCCAATTATCTTACCAAGCACAACATTTCTCTCCTGTTTAACAGTAACACAAAAGTGACATCCCAATCTCTTAAAGCACCAAATAATCTCAGGGAGGCCCTCCTTTGTTAAGCCATGTGTTTTACATAACTATACAGCCCGGCGTCCCTTCCATTGCAAGACTGCACCGACTGGAAGATCAGGAACACCTTTGAACACATCCACAACAATGAACACATTTAGGGGCTACTCAGTTCATCGCAAAAAAAAGCACAAAATAAGACTTTCAGTTTTATTTTGCATAACATTTTTATGACTCATCTTACTCGTCCTTGTCCTTGCCTTCCTTCCATCGCTCATGTATGAACTTGAGCATACACACACACACACGGCTGCTCGTATCAATTAATTCTCAAAATAACACTCGTGTCTTGAAATACACACGTCCCGAAAGTGTCAGAGCTTGATTAAACAAGGGTGTTTAGATGATTATGTTCTAATAATATTTGTGCCTTTGCAGTTCTATTAACCCTGTCGACCCAGACTGCAAAACAAAAAGAGGTCAACAGACAGCCTATAAAAGTAATTATTTAATAATAATAATAATTTGGCCATTTTTCACACATTTTGCTTCCTTCATAAGGGCGAATGCTGAGACGTGCAGCTCAGTTTGTTCTAAGGAATGCTGAGATGATGAAGGGTTTTAATCGAATCATCTGTCTTGCTCCCATTTTTTTCTCCCCTCTGTCAGAAGTTGTTTTAACAACAACACACCCACGAGCTTCTCTGAGCCAAAGTTCCCAGAATCCATTGCAGTTCAAGGTCGACTGACTCTTTTTCTGGCACTTGGCACGTGCACGTTTTTCTTGTGCATTATATGAAAACAATACAGCGTAAACAGCACACAGGTGCAAAAGGTAACAAAAAAGAAAAGGACAGATCAGTTTATTTAAGCGTTTAGGTTTTTGAACAACAGACAGGTGCTACCGACTTCGAGAGTTTTTCCCTCAGCATTGTGTAACCTGCTGTTTAAATATCACTTATGTACTTAGAATAAATCCCGATTTAGTGAAAGCTTTACAATGCATCCTTCTCCAAATTTCATTTCCATCTCATGTCACAAAGAAATCTAAATTCATCCGGATAATCTCTACACAAGTATCAAATTGCAGTGCAGTGTCTTTTGCCCTCAAGTGTCATTGGTGGGGGGGGTGGGTGAAAGTGAAATGAAGCAACACAGCGATTTCGACTGTTTTTATCTGGGAAGTATTTGATGTTTAAGCCTTCAAGCGAGGAAGGAAAAGAAAAAAAGAATTCCACTTAAGAGTAAATGTGAAGACACTCGCACAGGGCTGCCGTACCAATCCTGAAGCCATTTACTTTGCGTGGTTTACCTCATCAAGCTGCGTGCGTTTGCGCGCTTCACGTGACAGTTTGGTTTTTTATGTGAGAAATCTTTAACTGCAGGAGGGGAAAAAAAAGAAAGAAAATCGCTCCTGAGATTTTCCAAAGCATTTGGTTGTCAGACTGGGACACAATTTGTAGAGCTTAACCCAGAATTACACATTTGACTCTGTTTTATTAATCCCACAGTGGAATACAGTATGCCAGCCCTGCACAGCAGCGACGAGTGAATCATACTGATGTACAATCAGTTTAGCAGTTGAAAGTGCTCCATCCTCAACGCCCACAGAGTTTTGATTATTTTTGAAATAATGAGCGTATGCGATGGAAGCCGGTAAAACATATGTTTGGCATCAGCAGTCACATGCCGGAAGATCTAAGAGATAAGTGAGGAGACAATGGTTCTGTTTGAGAGAAAGGCGTTAGATACATATCATTTTAAAGCATGTCTCCACTGACAATTTAGGTTTGGGTTATCAAAGCAAGTCTGACTTTATTAGAGTAACATCTAAAGCTGCGTGGAATGACTGAAAGGGATGAATGTGCCCATAGCAGAGGAGACATCCGAGGTCATTTCTAGCAGCGAAAAATACTAAAACTAACGTCTGTACACCTACTGTAACTTCTTTATTGTTTGAAACTATAACTTCAACTCACCTTGGGTTGTACCTCTACTTCTACCACTTGGTTCTTGTTCATGCAATCTTTGACAAATCCTTCGACATTGCTGTTGAACTTCATGAAGATCACATAGGCGGCGTAGCCCGTGAGCAGCGTGATACTTTCCCACATGGAGATGACGTTATCCAGGAAGAAGATGATGAGCAAGATCAGATCCAGGATATAGAAGGATACGTCACGGAAGAGTGGCCACCACGTCAAGTTGAGGATCTCCTTGGAGAAGATGGCGCACATCCCAATGACAAAGAGGATGTTGAAGACGGCCGAGCCCACGATGGTGCCGATGCCCACGTTGCTGTGCGAGATGAAAACGCCGATGACGGAGGTGAAGAGCTCTGGAGCTGATCCTCCCGCCGCCATGAAGGTGGCGCCCGCAACGTCATCGGAAATGGTCAGCTTCTCTGTGATAACTGTCAGCGCCGGGACGAAGAACTCGTCGCAAACGATTGCTAACGCGATGAACATGTAGATCATGCCAAACATGTGGAGGACCACTGCTCCTTGGCGCCTCTGGGAGAGGGTAAAAATGTCTGGTGGATACTCCCCCTGGCTGTCGTTGCTATCTGCTGTAGATTTCATGGCTATTGGCATGTCCGCTGACACGTTGGGGTCTCTCTGGTGTTGGGTAAAAAGTAGGGTCCTGTGTGGGGCCGACTGATGGAGACTCTCCTGGGGGAGCACTGGCTCGCTGACACCTCCTGAGTTCCAGGTAAAGGCACTGAAGGAGACAGCACTTAAGGCCACCAGACTGAAGACCAACCCCAAGATTCGCGCGGGCCTGAACTTTTTCCTCAGACACCGACGGCCCAGCTGCTTACAGGCAGGACCCAATATGGGTCTTGGCTCTGGAGTATCCATGCAGGGCTGATCTGAACCCATGTCTATGCAGCTTTTGGTGTCCTCTCTCTCAATAGGTGCGCAGAAGAGGGGAGAGTGGCGGAGCAAGTTTCACCGGAGACAACGCATCATGTCGTGTTTGGTTTCAAACGAACTGAATTGACAGTAGGTGCTTCCCAGGGTCTGGCTTGCCAAATGATGTCGTCATATTCGCCTCTGATGGACAAAACAAGGAAGAAAAAAAGTTAATACCGAGTGAGGGAAATTGAAGAGGTGATTTTGATATTTTACACAAGGTTTATTTGGTTGGTTATTAGTGGTCCTGAAAATCTAAGATAGAATGATTACAAATTATTAATTTGTCATAGTCAAACTAAACACGCTAAGATTAAACAACCAGCAAATCAGTGTCACTGTAGAAGACTCCACTATAAACCCACTCCCCAAAAAACATCAGGCTATAAGGAGACATTTAGCAAACTAGATCCAAGAATTAGAGCCATGCATGTGCGGCTACTCTGCCTAAAGCATTTTTAATACATATGACAGGAACACTGTTTCAAACTGTTTCCATCTGAGAGATGGATGCAAGCAGTTAAACAAAGACGCATACTAAGGAAAAATACATGCAGAATTCACATGATCTGAAGTCTGAACATTTGCACGCAAATCCACCATGACTTTGTCATTTTTGGCCTCATAGCGGAACACCATCAGCCCCCCTACTATCGAGTGGATTTCTGAATCAACAGCACTCCACGTTTCCAAGTAAACCAATTCAAACCACAAGATATGCGAGCAGAGAGAAAACTTATCTCACTGACAGATGATTGCAGCTGATCCTGATCGAACCCTTTCAATTCTGATTTTATCCGGACTTGCAGCTGTTCAACAAAAATCATAATGATTTTTTTTCAATTTATTTATCTATTACCTGGGAAAATATCACGAAAAGGCCGACGGTTTACGGACACCACAGGGCTGCAGTCCAAGATTGTAAACATGTAGCCTCCGACGATGCTGCGCAAGTGGAAGCACATCAAAACACGCACGCCGTGTCCTATTTGACTTTTCACTGATGCTGCACGGATGGTCTGACATACCAGCTCCACTGACAACTCTTTCCCCCCGTCTGCCCTTCAATAATGCATTCGCCCTTTCAGAGGCATCACCACAGCAGAAACAGCTCTAAGCATCACCCCCACGAACATTAAGTTCCCTGGCGCGGCGCATGACGCGTGGACAGGCTGCAGACCGCGTCCTTACCTTTGAAAGAGGCGAGAAAACAGCCGCACGGCACAGCAGCAGCAGCAGGTTGAAATTAGGAAATCGTCTCCGGTGCCCTCTTGCTCTCATTGAGCAAAGTGTGACCGGTCTGAGCTCTCCAGCGACAGAGGAGGAGCTTTAGATTGAGGGGTGGGGTGAGTATTGGGGGGGTTTGAATGCGCTCACCTCTCTCCCTCACAGCAGCAGCAGCAGCATCTCTGCCGTCTGGGATGAGACAGAGAGCGAGAGAGAGAGAGAGAAAAATCTCCCAGTCGGAAAGACCTCTCTAAAGTGGCAGAATACTGTGCTGGGCTGGGCTGACCACGTGAACCTGGCGGTTTATTATTAAAGCCAGGTAAGTGGCAGACAGCGCATCCATCCCTCAGCTGATCACGCAGTGGGGGCGTTGGTGATGTTTCATTTTGAGGGAGGAGTTGCCGTGGTTACACAGTAAAGGCAGTATTTCCACTGATCCCCCTCCCCCGATGGCGGAACAGGTGGATATGCCTCAGCTTAGAAAATGATTTGTGTGCATGGCTGGGGTCACCTCAAGGTTACACGCGCGTGATGGATCCATTTCTTAAAGATAACCCTGGAGCCAAGCGATGCAGCATTTTAAAGACCATGCTCCAGATAGAATTCAGCCTTTTTTTTTTTTTACCCCCCATTACACCTCTGCTCGGTTTTGGGAAGGTTTAGTTTCTTGCCAAATGTTTAATGAGATCATTCAGGTCCGCTGTCACATCTTTCTGTTCATCGTGGAAGAGGCTCTGCCCCAGCAGCTTAGCTTGGCTTACCTCAGCATATAGAAAACAAGAGGAAAACGCAGTTGCCTACCAGCTCTTCTGTTTTCTTTCTTTTGCTTGTATGTTTAAACTTTACCGCATTATTATTTACTGGACTGATTCGTAATAATGTGCATTTACTTCCTGGTAGAGCATGATCGATATATCAGCCCCCAGATTAGCTACTTGATTAGCTATATTATCTTTTGTTGTTGTTGGTGGTGGTGGTGGTGGTGGGGGGGTTGGGGTTGACACTGGATAGATGACAAGGAAGAAACACCCTTCATGAGTTTTGATATTGCATATTTTGTCCACTAGAGGGCGTTTTCCCTGTTGGCCACAGGACAAAACACAAACAACCGGCTCATCCCTGCAGTCGGAGAAAAGGTAGAGGAGTTATCCACTTAAATAATTACACTTAGCAAATTGTTAGGGAAACCTGATTATGTTTCATGTGTCTAAGAGAGGAAAAATTTGCAAAAGTTTCAAGTTTTCTACTCACCGTAAACTGATATCAGTCTTAAAAATCCCATATCAGCAATTATCTACTTCCTGAAGTTTCACTAATTAATTTTTCCCCTTCACATTTACTTGGCAAAGAGTCAAACAATATATTATGGGTTAATCTGCACACTTAAGCCAGTTACCTTAACACCTCTTTCATCACGTTTAACTACCTTTATAAAAGAAAAATAATCTCACATTCTTTAAAAAGGAAATGTTTCTTTCATGTCTTTTGGGTCTCTGTGTCACACATACATACATGTTTCATTCATTACTGCTTTTCATTTTTCATACTTAATTATTACAATTATATTGCATAAGCAAAATGCCAAAAGAGCCACATGTTTACAAACATGTTTTATCCACCCACATTAGAAACTCCTTACCTGGTTTAAAAATGCTTCCTTGTCATCTCTTCAGGCAGGGTTGTAATGTTTCCAGCCCACCTGGAGGATGACAATGCAAAGAGAAACTGAGTGAGTATAGCAGGTGGTGGAGTAAAGAATGTGATGGTGTGGCCAAAAAACTCCTGCAGTGTGTACCACTGCATAATAGCACAGTTGTAAAAATCATAGTTTGAGCTTCTTCAGCATGTTCTCCTGCATAAACTGCAGGACATTCGCATCAAACTAGGCATTGACAAACTGACACTTGGGAAATAATTAAAAGTGCAACTTTGTAAATACAAAAATAGGCATGCTCCTAGTCCTGAGTTGTTTGCTTTTATTACCAGTGATGAAAATCACACAAAAGCCAAGTGTCGTAATGGGACTTCCAGTGATCGAGAGGCGAATGATGGCAAGACGACCTGAAAGAGGACAGTGGCCAACTTTAAATCAAATATGGTCATTTTTATGACAAAATCATGAAAATAAACCTATGAAAACTTTAAAGATCACATGAGCTTTATTCAAGAGTGGCAAGTAGAGTATGTACCCCTCCACACTGAAAGAAGCCAGTTGAGGTGCTTCAGGCATCTGATTAGGATGGCTCCTGGATGCCTTCTAGGTGAGATGTTTCAGGTATCCACAGCTAGGAGGAGACCCAGGACATGCTGGATGAAACATGTTTCTCTGCTGCTTATACCAGTCTGGGATAAGCAGCATCTCCTCAGGCATCTCCTCAGACTGCTGCTCAGCTATTTATCAGGCCGGACCCAGATAAATAGCTGAAAATGAATGAATGGATGGATGAGCGTCATATTCCAGTTTGCTTCATTTGGAATATGTCAGCCCATGCCACCTCTTCATCTCACAAAACCCTGCAGTCCCCCGGGGCAGCCATGTTTCCCCCTCACGTCAAATAAGTCCCCAGCTACTTAGTAGCCCGTGGGACAATTCATGTTGGCCTGACACAGACAAATAATCTTTATGCAGTGTGACAAAGTATGTGTGACACTAATGGTCTGGTGCTGTATGACAAATCACGATTCACTGACCTCATTGATTTCCCCCTCTGCTAACCTCTCTTGTACCCTGTGGCTGTTTCTTGTTACCTAACAGGAAACACAGAGGCAGAGAGATTTAACTTACATCACATTATTGATAGTATGATGTTTTGTGACCAGTAACCATTATGGTTTTTGGTAAGGAATTTATTTGCTCAGTGAGCAGCTCTTGTACTGGTACGTATCGTGTTTTGTCCATCCATCCATCCATCCATCCATCCATCCATCCATCCATCCATCCATCCATCCATCCATCCATCCATCTCCATCAAATTTAATAATAATACAAACACCTGTGGAGTTCCCCTGTAGCCTGTGTCCAGGTAGGTGTGAAAGTAAATCAAGAAACCTGATCTAAGTATTGATTTTATGACACCAAATGGCCAATAGCTGAGCCTTTTTCATGCTTCCACACCAGCAGCACACCCTGGACTGGACAGAAACATGTTGTTTTCTGTCTCATGGATGGACATGCATGAAATGTCTCAGGAAATATTTTACATTTCCTGAAGAAGCACTGACTTGGTTTTTGAAAATTAAGTGATGAAAGGTCAAAATGACTTTGTCCTGCAGTCGCTTGAAAGACACACTTCTCTGTTCGATTTGGCCACACTTTAATTCGTGAGCGCTGGTGGGAAAACATGAGCCTATTTCATTCACACTTACAGTCCTGCTGCACATGCAGTAGAGCAGCATCACAGGTAGATGACATGATGGTGCAAGTTATAAGTTTGTGAAATTAGCAACCATTATTGGAAAGTTAAACAGTGATAAATATTACATATTGCATTTATGCAGTAGGAATGTGAACATTGTCTGAAATATAGAGATACTGGATATCTTTAGTTTTAAAAACTTGCCCAACCAAAATTCAGTATCAGTCAGGCTCTACTTAAGCTAAATTTGAGGCAGTGTGAGATCATGGCTGCAAACTTACAAACCAAATATAAATACAGTTAATGCACTGCATATTCGATACAGATCTGGATGGACAAGTATGTACCTGGTTACTAGATCATACAACTCTGAACAGGCTTTTTAAATGCTTTTGACTTCTTCAGGGTTGTCTCCAACACAAACATATTGTCTGTAAGCCTGTTTTTCAATTCGTCCATATTTATGCCTATCAGATGAGATCCTATCCAAGCTGTCAGCTCTTTTTCAACAATAGTCCCACAGCACACACGCAAGCCTCTCTTCTACACCCCCAGCACCGAGCGCTCACAATCTGGCTCCGTGTCTAGGATAAAAGTGATGACTGGTCACGGGTCATTTGGGTTGTGGTACAGAGGAAGGGTGATGGTGGCAGTTGTTTTGATATGTGTGAAATAGGTGCTGTGACAAAAACAAATGACCCCTCTCCTCCACACCAGGCCCACCCAACCTACCCTCACTTTGGCCCGACAGCTAAATCCAAGCCTTTGTGTCCCACATTGTTGTAAGGATTTGTGGGCATTGGGGCACGGAGGGGCTGGATAGATAGGGTGATGATAACCAAGCAAGTTTTTTCCGGTGAAGAGGGAAGTACAACCGACTAAAGCAAAGCTATTAAACAAGCTTTTTGCTCTTATAGCTGAGGAAAGAAGTGAAATTGGAGTCTCAAGATAAGCTTTTTCTAAAAGACTTTCTCTGGATTAGATGTCGCAAGCCCCAAATTAATAACCCCACCCATCACAACCACAAGTCTGGACAAAGAGGCTTGAACAGACCACCTGCTCCTTAGGAAAAGGTGGAAATGAGATGATCAGGAAGTGGCAAAAATGGCAGCGTAAACATATTCAAAGCTCAGCATAAAACCAAGACTGTTCCAAGATAATGTGGGCGGGGCCAATTTGTCTTAAAATGAGGGGGGGGGGCATATTCATTTTAGCAGAAGTAGTGCAAAAGGGATTAACCAAACGATAATCCACAAGCAGGTTTGATCGCTGGGTGCTGGGCTGATTAGATGCAAGCACACACTGTGAAAGTGAAACCTGCTTTCATGGTATATGTTAGCGCACGGTGTAGTCCGAAACTTTTCAAACTGGTTTGTAATTTTTGATTTTTGTATTTTCTTTTGATTACTTATTTTTTAAACTACTCGTTGTACTAGGATGGGGTATGGGTGACAGTGTTGCATCATTAACGTGCTGATGCTTGCCCTGGCTAGTCCAGCTGACGTTGTGTGTGTCACTGCACTCAAACAAATCTTTCTTTGCCCTCATAAACGTAAAGCAATAGTCTTAAGTAAAGTGCAGCTGAAATATATTAAATCAGAAGGTTGATTTATCCAAATAATTATTCATTAAGGAAAATATGACTGGTATAACTGAATGTATACCAATCAAGTAAATGTCATTTGACCAGATTCCAATAACTTAAATGTTTTACATTGTACTTGTGTTGAAAAATCACCTGAAGATTTACATTTAGTCAAATTGCAGTCGGCACTTTCTGCATTTTTATGAGTGTAGATTATGAGCTATTTGGAAATAAACCACAATACTGAGAAAACTGAAATCTGTTCAGATTTTTGAGGCCATAAAGCAAAACTCATTAAAGTTTATTCAGAGGGAATCGAAACACATGCAATCCTCCCAGTATTGCTGAAACATTTCAATGAAACCTATAGAAGTCAGCTTCCTACTGACCTTAAAATTTCCAAAGTCACTGGACATGGTGCTTTCAATTCAATTGTATTTATATAGTACCCAATCAAAACAACAGTCACCTCAAAGCGCCTTGTATTGTAGGGTAAAAATAATAGAGAAAATCCCAACAATCAAACAAACCCTTATGAGCAAGCACTTGGCAACAGTGGGAAGGAAAAACACCTTTTTCCCAGGAAGAAACCTTCAGCAGAACCAGACTCAGGAAGTGGCAGCCATCTACTGTGACCAGTTTGGGGTGAGGGGAGGAAGAGAGCCAGGCCACCCTGCTGTGTGCAACTTTTAATTATAAAACTGAAACTTTTTTTAATTAACAACAAAACATGACCTGAACCACAGTGTAACAGCGGTTTCGTGCCTTTTGACCTGTTTAATCTTAACAATATTTTTATATAATTGTTCAGTACTTTGAATGTAACTTTAGTGTGTCCTGCAGAGAGCCTATTAGTATGTTATGGTCAAGATAGTCTGGAGAGTGACAGAGATGCTTCAAAAAGCTAAAAATGGAATGATTAAAAACGTAATTTCCTACGTGTGCTTTTTATGTCATTACCCTAAAGGTTCAGAGGAAACTTCAAAAAGCCCCGCACATTAACATTTGGGCTTGATTTAAAGCTACATTGTGCATTAAAGGAAGAAATACTATCATGAATGGATTTCTGTGCCGGGGTCGTGAAGTCACCTGAAGCAAATCCAATCAATCTTTGCCTTTTGTGACCTTACTGTATTTAATAATGGCGGGGCAATGCTAAAGCAGGACAAGCAAGAGGAAAAGAAAAAAAAAATCATATCGATTTGCTCTCTTCATCCCTCATGTCACATTACTAAAAGCAGGAGGGACAGCATGTGCGGGGTGTCCTTGTGACCTTTGGTGGTGCAACATGCCTTTCAATATTTCATGGCTTTTTTTTTTATCCATGGATGTCCGATGAGGGCCACAGAGCAATATAGGCAATGTAAAGATCAGGGTTTGAGTAAATAACGACCTGACAGTGCAGCAAATATTCTTTGCCTGTTATCGGCTATTGAGAAGCGTGGTGTGAAGGGGCACAGCATTGATACAGGGTGCATGCTGCATTATAAGGTTAATCCTTATGTCAACAGCCCCACAGATGGACTGACCTGCTGGGCGGCAGGGAGTTTATGTTGGGAGGGGGGGGGATACGTCAGTGCTGTCTGTCTGGTTTCGACGAGCAGGAGGTGGGGGTGAATGAGACGGGGTAAAAACCAGACAAGTGAGGAAAAAAAAAAAGTCAAAAAATGTTTCATGCGCCGATGTCATTAGGAAGGCGAAAGCAGAGCTGTAATCCTATTTTAATCGCAGTGGATTTATTAAACAGGAGCAGCAGGTTTAAATCTCAGCAGATTACACAGACGGCCCAAGGAGATGTGGAGAGGGGGGGTCGGAGAGGGTTGCGTAATCAAGTGCACTTAAGGTGATATGGTTCATTTTTGACAAGTCAAGACTGACGATGGGGGGTCGGGGGGTCTTTAAAATACAAAGAAGTCACATCCTTTCAGATTGTGACGAATCGGTTGATGTTTTGCTGGATCAACACCTACATTTCTAATGTTTTGGAATAACTAATTTTGGCGAAGTTAAGATAGAGTGCCAGCTGCAGATGTTACTAATTATTTGGACAAGTGTGCGTGAGCCTCGGTGTCCCTTGGAGTTGGTGCAGATCTCCTTGGCATCCTTTGTTGAAGACCGCGATTCTTGTGAAGAATGGGTTAATCCCAGGTCACGTCGCAGCTGGACTTAATCAAGTCGGTCCCTTAACAGATCAGGAGGAACATGCTTCGACCCTCAGAGGTCACCAGCAGTCAGAGGTTTCAGAACAATTGCAGTGTGAGAGGCTATTTTTATTAATCACGCAGAAATCTTAGAGCAAATTACACAGTTTCCAAACCTTCACAAAATACACAGGTAAATGAGCTGAAGGTGATTTTATTCCTTAACTTACCATTTTATATAATGTCACTTTAAGCATCATTGAATTGTATAGTTTGTAATTTTCATTGTAAAGAAAGGCAGAAAACATGTAAAGTCATTCACCTTCAAAAACAGTGCGAAATATTGCTAAACTTGCCATGAGAAGGTCTAAGTTAAGCACCAAACTACACAGTTTCATGCCCTTAAAATGGACTCGTAAGATGCCAGCACACTCTTCAGAGTGTTGTCGCTGAACTTTGCCTTTGCCAAATGTTTCGTGTAAAAGATTGCCAAGCTCTCCATCTGTTGGCTGAGCGCGGCAAAGCAAGCTTGGCTTGCTTGTGACAAAGCCCAACTTTTTGACAGGGAGCCATTTTGAGTCCTTTCTCTCATCTTTAGAGGTGCAGTAGGTAAGGTGTGTTGTTCAAATACCTGGACTTTTGTTTTATCACCATCTTTGCTATATGGTGATGTGATAAAGAAAGTGCACTCAGTGGAAAATGTTGACTTTTTATGACATATTTGGACAAGCCAAATCTTTGAAAACCGTGACTTCCACTGAAGGTAATCTAACGTTATGGAAGTGCTGACTGGCAGCACCATAAAAACTGTTTTTCAGTCAATAACAAAAACACAGGTTTAATACTGCGCAGTGGAAAAAGTGAGCAAATCTTTGATCTGAGAAACTAGCAATGCCCCATTAAGTAGAAAAAACTTCCTGTAGGAACTGATTCCTACAGTGTAGACCGGGGGTGTCAAACATAAGGCCCGGTGGACCAGAATCGGCCCAGCAAAGATTCCAATTCGGCCAATAGGGCACCTTTGGAAAATGTGAAGAATTGCAGATATTTTATATTTTGACTGTATGTTTAAAACTGTAAGTTTTAGAGATTTTTGTATTGATAAAGGATTCCCTCCCACTGCTAGTACACCAAAGCATTTAAGGGATAGATAAACAATTAAATGACAGAAAAGTTCTTGTTTGCTTGTTTGTTTGTTTGTTTGTTTGTTTGTTTGTTTTACAGTGGATCCACAATAAAAAATGAGAAAAAATTCTGTGAATTAATGAAAACTGTATATAATTTTATAATTACTGGACAGTCTGGGCATCGAACTACCAGATTTTTTTCTGTAATACGCATTTTTTTCTCCTTTCTTACATGACGGTAAATCTAATTTTTGTCTTTGGCATCCCAGGGCATCTGGGGTCTGCTCTAACATGATGGATGAATAAACAGATTTTTAATTTTTTGTAAGTATTTTGTTTAAAATAATAAACCTTTTACGCTTTGAAGACAAAATTACATTAAAATAAAAAAAATAACAATAATATCTTTTTTTGCTCAAAATCATACAAGTTATGAGTCTTGTTGCACTGTAACTCATCATCATTATTACTCACTTTTGCAATACTTTTTTCTTTCAGACGATGACTGAGCATGTTAAAGGACAGATTTTCTATTCCCAAAAACACAGTTTCTGCATATGATCTGTCGTCTGTCTACTACCATCTACTGGATAATGCGTGTATTGCATTTCCTTTAAAATGAAGTACCCTGTATATACACATTTATATGTACACGATGGCTAAATAAAAGTTAGGAGAGGTCCTACAGTGTCATGACGGTACTGTATCAGTACATCATCAGCAGTAATTGTACCTGTGCTTTGTTCTACAGTCATTGGTTTGGACCACTCATAATATTTACCTTGAAAAGGGGTTGTTGTTTCCTGCCTGTGGAAAGTAAACCAGTATTAGACTCCAGCAGACCTTTCCCCCCCATTTATTGCTTCCAATCATGTTAACATAGTACCACCTTAACATGTTAAGCAGAAATTTGAAAGGTTGCAAAACAGCACTAAATTATAATAAGATTAAAGACTGTGTGTAATTTTAATTCAACCGATTTTTGGTTAATTAATTTTTTCTTAAAATCTCATCATGAACATGAAGAACCGTTAATTTCAAATTATAGACACAAAGCCGTTTAAAGGACATGTCGTCAACGTCCCGCCAATAATTACATTATACTTGATGTGTAATAACAACAAGCCACCAGCAGGGGGCAGAGAAGCGCGCATTGGACGCTGTTTAACCCCCATCATCCGCCTGAGTCCTTCCTCTTCCGGTTACGGCGACAGCAGGTATGGCGGCCCCAGCTTTCCTCAGAAACATAATGAGTTTAAAATCGACTGTAATCCTACATTTTAATAAACAAATGTGGTCAATTTCAAGTAAAGATAATACTCACAGGAGCTCTTTACTCTGAACTATGTGGTTATTTCATGACTTAGTGGATTTTAACGACATAGTTTTTGTGTGACATGAGAAGGCCGTTCTCTTGAGTACTGAACACAAGCCGGCGGGGTTGTCTTAGCTTTTAGTAGCGTTTAAATGGATGTTTAAAGGATAAATTAGCTGCAGACGATGTTTCTCTTAAATGAGAGTGACGGTTTAACAAGTCCGGTCAGTGTTTACTTAGCCAACATTAAAGTAAGGGAGAGGACTCTGTTAGCAGGGTTAGCATGGCAGCGGTGTGTACTACAGTTAACTGAATTTTGTTTGTTTTCAGCTTCAAGATGGTGCAGCGCCTGACTTACCGCCGTAGGTTGTCCTACAACACCGCCTCCAACAAAACCAGACTGTAAGTAAACTCTCTCCGGTTGTATTTACTTCTATGCCTGGCTCACTGCATGTCTACCTATATAGAGCTGGTACCCCGACTATGAATACATAATGTCAGCCCAGGGCTGTAGTTGTATATAGGCTAGTAGCTACTATGATACACTGCATCTCCTGTGATGTGATGTTGTGCATGATCCCTCTGAAGAAAACTAAACCACCCTCTTTCTGCTTTTGTGAAGCTCACGGACTCCTGGTAATCGTATTGTGTACCTTTACACTAAGAAGGTCGGCAAGGCCCCCAAGTCAGCATGTGGCATCTGCCCAGGAAGACTGCGTGGAGTAAGTACATCCATTGTAACCTGGAGAAGGTGCTCTGTGTTTAAATTTGTGTTTCAGAACTTGTAGACTTGGATACTAGCATCCCTCACTGCCAAGTGTGGATGAGGTTGATTTATAGTAAAGACAATAGTGCACCAAGCTGTTGAAGCACCATCACATATTTGTTCCTCCTTTTTTTTAATGTACATTTTTACATTAGTCCGGTGAAGTAAGCATTCTGTATTAGATTGGGGATTGAAAAGATAGCGTGGAAAATCCTGCAGTTCTTCCCTGCAACCACAAATGCCTTTTCTTCTGTTGCTGTGACATCACCAGTAGAGATGTCCTGATTTCATGTGCACATAACGTCAACTTTCACAGGAGCAGAAGCTTTTCACCTGGTGGTGTTTGCTTAGTACTACTTTATTAATCCCTGTAACCACTGCCTAATGGTTTGTGCCAATTCCACGTTATAGACGGTGCCTTGGGTTTGTAATGGTGCCAGTGTTTCCAGTGGGGTTTTGTTTGTTTTGTTTTTTTTAAACAGTTCAGTTGATCTCAACATGCCACTTCAGGTTCAGCTAATGTTACTGGGTATATGTCATTTCTTTCAATGGGCAAATGAAGGAACATGTTGCTAATGCGCTAGTTCTCACGCTCTCTCTGTAAACATTCACACTGCCAGGAACAAAGAGTTCGTTAGAACTGCCAAATTTAGTAAATGGTTTGTAGGTAGGTTAACGTTGAAAAGCCCACAGGCGCCACAGCTGGAGTGGTATGGCAGCTGGAAGGATCCAGATGTGGGGTTTTGACACCCAGTTAAACTTTGTTCTGTAATTCTTTTAAGTTCCTTAGTTCAAATGGGTTTTAATTCAGCTATTTTAAAAGTTACAAATACCTCAAAGTATTGATTTCGAACTGGTCCTCTTAGTGCACATGTGCATCATCTTCATCTTTGCTTTGGTGGTTGTAGGGTCATAAGGAGAATTAAGGTCACTCCAGTGTATTAATAAGTAGTTTTTACACTTAAAAGTGCAAATACGTTGAGAAAGGACATTATTAATAAGTGTGTGTACACCTAGAAACATGGTTGTTTCAGGGTTATTCCTGGGGTGATTACGCTAACGACTCTAAACAGGCAGTGTTTGTGTCACCTTTGTTTTTGGGGGGTTTCTTGGGGTTTTTTGTTATTGTTTTAATAGAGGCCTGAACATTTTCCGTCTGACCGTTTGATAAGCTGCTCACTACTCTTGAGTACATTAAATGTACACTTTTGATAAAACCTTCTGAGTTTTCTCAATGCAAGAAGCTCGCTGGTGTATAAGCTAGCTGTGGTTGTTCTTCAGGTAACTGCGAGCTCTTTCTATGATCATATTAAAAACATCACTGCAGTGACCATCATTTGTAGAGCAGTATATATAAATCCACCTTCCTCCAGTTCACTCCTACAGCTTTGTGTCATCAGCACTATGTGATCCACTACAGGCAGGTCTGAATCCAGGGAAGCATGGCAGCGTGCTTTTATAAAGAGAGCTTATAAAATTGCTCGACTGCTATGAGCCCGGCTTTTCCTAGGTTGTGCTGCTGAAAGTGTCTCTGTGCAGTTGCTTGTTCCTCCATTGTTCTTAACATCCATATTTGTGTTCTTACAGATTCGCGCTGTTAGACCTCAAGTTTTGATGAGGCTCTCCAAGACCAAGAAGCACGTTAGCAGGGCCTACGGAGGATCCATGTGCGCCAAGTGTGTGCGTGACAGGTAAAAGATGCACTTCCCTTCATCTCCTGATGCTTGTTACTGAGAAAATACACTGATACAGGCATCAGACTTTAATTTGAAAGCACTAAAATACAAACTTGTTAGGTATGCTGTGATCAGCTAATTCATTTTGTTAATTGATCTCCTTTGTTTTTTATTATTAGGATCAAGCGTGCTTTCCTGATTGAGGAGCAGAAGATCGTTGTCAAGGTGCTCAAGGCACAGGCACAGAGCCAGAAGTCAAAGTAAACTGTGTATTTGTATTGCCACAATAAAAAATGTCAAACAAATCCACTACATGTTGTGAGTCGCAGCATTTTTTTTTTTTCTTTTATTGAAATTGCTGAACAGTGTGTGTGTTTGTGGTCTATTTCAAAGATTTATTTATTGTTTCTCTCTGGTCTTGTGGGAGGTCCCTGGTTAAAGGGGGACCTCACACATGCAGAGCCATCTGTTGTGTTGATCCCTTAGGATTAACGAAGCAAACATGTTTAACAAATGCAAAATTATCACTAAAGATGTTACAATAACATGTTTGGACAGCAGGACTGTTACAGGGAGTCTTTTCAGAAATGTCTCTGGACTGTGAGAGGAAAAGGGTGCACCTGGGATCAAACTCCACAATACTTTTTTTTTCCCTTCAATTTCATTTGGGTTTCTAGGAGTTTCAGATCTTGGTTGTGTTCATGGGGCCCTTTGTGACATGTTTTTGCAGTGTCTAAAGGTGCAGTTCTGCTGAAGAAGACCTTTGCTATGATGGGGTACTTCATGTCTCAGCATAATATTGTACAGCTGTGTTTTTGAGGTATTTGAGTTTCCTGTGCATTATGTGAGTGATCAGTAGTTGATCGCAAGTAAATGGAACAGAAAACCACTATTTTTTTTAGGCTTCTGAACCCCCTGTGCCCTAACGTAAGTATTATGACCATGTAATTGACTAAAAGTCACTAAAGCTTTAAAATAAATGCTATGGAGTAGGCTTACCAACTACATTTTAAAGTACCAAAATGAAATATTTCATTAAATGTGGTTTCTTTAAACCACTGGTCCAATTCACTGATACAGAAGTGTTTAAGCCACCAAGGATGCTAATCAGATGCGTGACTGTTTAAAAGCAACAATCCAAGGTATCACTCAAGAACTCCTTTGGTGGCAGTCATAGTAAAACAAATGTATATTGTGGCATTATCCATGTGTATCTTGAATGGATGCTTGGTCTTGTAACGCCAAACAAATTAATAATTGGTCCTCTGCTGTGTCCTCCAATGGAGGCACTTGAAATGATTAAAGTGACAAGGCACGAACCTCCACCTAGTACAGAGACCATGTACCGGGGACCAACACCACACATTCCATACACTTCTGATGACCCCAGCCAGTTTGCTGTTAACTGTAGTTAGGTTAGGTGCTAATGCTCTCTTATTTTAATAAACAACACTGTCACATGCAAAACTAGGGTGGCACTAGTGGTGGCAAGAGCTCATTTGCCACCACCACCATGCCACGTTCTAGATCTGCCCCTTCCTTTACACCGGCTTTCTTGGCTGTGAAATGCTTACATTCCTTCATTTTCCCTTCCCTTTAACTCAACTCTCAGATCTCACTAACAATTTCCGGGCACTGCACCACACTTCTTGCATATTTCACCGGCTGAGACAAACCTCGGTCCTACTTATAAAAGCTGAAACAGAAGAAATAAGAAAAGGATCATTATCTTCAGCACTGTTAATAACAGTAAGCGACTTTAGTTCATTGTTCCTACTTTTGGCAAAGTTTTGCCATTTTTGCTTTTCCAAGTTCCCTTTAATGTTTATTCGTTACAGTGAATAGGCGGCTGTGTGCACTTTTGAAGACGGGATGTTTTCCTGGACGTTATTTCAGTGTTAGTTCAACAGAGAGAATTGATCATTAGACATTAGACATGGACAAACGTTAGTCCTCGGGCTCTCAGTCTCAAATCATACTTGTGAACTTGTATGACCTCATGAGCGTTCATTGTTGATGAAAGTTTTTATGTGATCTTTGACCCTGTGATTTGTTCTCCTTCTGCCGAGTTTGAAGGGTAATGGATGAAGACGGTGAACAAGCCGCTCGGGCACAGCTGTAGTCCTTTCACTTGCATCTCTACTACAACCAGACTGACAGGCTGGCTGTGATCCTTTGCTATGACAGAGAGAAGCTTGCTACAATATTCCTCCAGAGAATGATGATGGAGTTCTTCAGGAACTGGATTCACAGACCTGACTGACCAAGACCAAGACCTTTGTTTGCACAGCTTCCATGCAGAGACCAGCTGGGAACTTCTGCTGGGCCTTCAGCATCCAACACTGCCTGCACAGATTAAACATTGTTGATGTTGTTTAAAAATAAACAATGAATTAATTAAAATAAGTAATTAAAAGTTACTTTCCTTGTTAATATTCCATACATTCATTTAACAAACATGTTTGTTATATTTGATTACTGCTATTCAAGGGTTGATTATCGTTAATAATGTCCCTTGGATGGACTGACAGTGACAGCAGTTCTCATGTCTGAGGGCTTGGATGGACTGCAATATATATTCAGTTTTAGAATTTAAATTCAATGTTAACTGTAGCTAGACTCACAGTGTTAATGCTATAATAACACTGTCACATGCAAAACTAGGATGGCACTAGGGGTGGCAAGAGATCATTTTAGGGTGGCACACCCTCTTGCCACCCTAAGAAAATTTCTCTAGATCCGGCTCTGGTTGGTTGTATATTTGCTACTATGACAACTCAATTTCCCTGTGAGTTTAATAAAGTCTCTGATTCAGACTCTGATTCTGACAATGCAGCAAACAAACTCTCCCCACTCACAGCCCCGCTGCAGTTATTCAAGGCCTGTGGCATCCCCAGATGGACCAGAGTCAGATTCATAAAGTTCACCCAATACCCCTGCATCATCACAACAAACTGTTACTCTCTCGCTTCAGTCTACGTGACATGTTTCCCTGTTTTTTGGCAAAGCTCTCTAAAGTGAAACCTGAAAATCTGAAAAGTGACAGTTACAAACTCATGATGTGGAGCAAATGAAGCGCCGTGAGTAGTTTTCTAGACGTGCTCCATTTCACAAAACAATTATCGTGTGAAACACTGCCACCCAGTGGTGAAATAAAAAAAAGTTGCAAATTCTGATTACAGTTAGCTCCTTTAATAATTTAACATTAGTTAAAGATTTGTGGCTGATCACTGTGAAGTCCAGATATATCCTTCCGCCAAGCAAGACGGACAGCTCTAGATTAACCTCATTACTTCCACCCCCCGGCGCACATGGATATCTTCATTAAAAGTGCTGCGGTGTCAGGTGTGCGGCTGTGGAGAACAGGAGTTATTTACGCACAAACTGAAGTCCACAAAGCAGCGTGGGGAGATGGCGCCGAGGCGGACAAAAAACACAACAAGCGTGCAGAGTAAAGAAGAGCTGAGCCGGGAAATGCGGCGCAGCAAGCTGGCGCTCTTCATCCAACAGTTTGAGAAAGAAGGTGAGGTGCAGCCTCGCTGCAGCTGCACACACGTAAAGCTTCATACTTCATTTCTGACGTTCATCCATCTTTCTTTACAGCCCAAGAACGCGTGAACGAGCTGGAGGCCAAAATGGAGAACACGCTGGCCACAATTGAAAAAGTATTCAAAGTGGAGCTGATGAAGATGCCTCCTTCTCTTCAAAACACCCTCATAGGGGATTTAATAACCGGTGAGTCCTCCGTGATTTTTGTTAGTTTGAGCGTCTTACATGAACAACAACTACCGACTGTTTTCTCTTATAGAGGAGGAATTCTTAGCCAGCGAGGAATCAATAGCCAGTAAGGTGAGTTGGGTTTCTGGTTAATATCTTCTGGTTTAGATTTTAGGTTTTTTTATAATCATATTATGTTATACTTGGACCTTTTGCAGAATGAGTTTGGAGAGATACCCCAGCCCCTCAAAAAGATAACCAGTAAAACAGGTGACATTAAGCTACATTTTTCCATTTTGTCCAGTGAGGTTCACAATTTATCTTGTTATAGTTAAAAACTCACAACTTCATTCCTCTAAGTTATTTTTTGTTTAGCTGAGATTATATGTATTTTTGCAGCTAAATCCACTGATTCACCAGATCAGTCTGCCCCAGCCCACAGGGTCTCATCCAAAGCCTCAAAGGTAGGTGGTGCAGCAGGTGTATTTGCACTGGCATGGCTGTCACTGTGATTTTAAACTTTCCAGTCCTCATAAAAAAAACACGATCTCTGGGAGAAAAAGTAATCTTTTCTTTATTTTCTGTCTTTTTGTTTTGTGTGTTTGTGTTTAGGGAGTGAAGGAGACTAAAAGGACGAGGACATTAGTTTGTAGTAACAGCACTGGAAATCTCATGTAAGGATTGAGCTCAAAGTCACATAGTGCATGGTTATTTACTGCTCTGAACCCGATCAAGGCTTTGTCCAGTGTTAGTTGAACTGGTTTTCATGTTAACTGGTATGTTTGTCAACATTTCCACCTGCCATGAGTTCTCAAAGATTTCTAGACACCCAGGAGGTAACGGCCTCAATGCAGCTCATTAGTTTGTGAACAGAGATTAGATCATCAGAGGAAAATAACAACTCTGTAAGAATAGTAGGATATATTGACTCTTTGATGGTACCATGTTGGTAACATACCAAGACCCCCGGGGGAACCCTTGACTGAATATTTGTTGGTCACCAGTGTCAGTCTGAGCAGGTCATAAAACCCTCGCTAAGCACTTTTAAATGTGGGGTTGGCCATGGCTGCTTTTTAGTCTGCATGGAAAAAACAGTTCTTCTACACGGGGAGTGGAGTATGCAAACAAACATAACCAGGTCAAATGAAAGGCCGTTCAACTGTAACACCAGCACTCTGATTGCAGCAGACCCTCCTCAGTCATAACCAAGAGAACTCGCCGCTTGGCAAGTTGCAAGACCAACGACCCGTCCCCGCTGAGCCAGTCCAGACTTAAACTCAGGTCTGTTTGACGCCTTTGTTCGATCAGAAACATGTACTGTATATGTTTTGTTTCTGCCTTCAACTATTTTATTTTTTAATGCTCTAAACTGTGAAGTTTGGCTCCTACGTTTTTAAATAGTTGGTGAGTACAAATACTGTCAGCTCTCATTAAAATGCACTGATGTGAGTTCTGTGTTGACCCTCAGGTCTGTGGTCTCTGCTGGTGATCTGCACTGTTCTACAGCAGGCTCTACTGCACACATCACTGTAACCACAGCACAGGGACTGGTACTTACTTTTTTTTTTCTTCCTCTGTTTTTCTTTATGCTGGCTTTAAGAGTCAAACTTGGCCTAAAATTAAGGCCTAGTTCTTGAGTTCAGTGTATGGAGTCAGGTTTTTGAATAAAGTGTTCCTTATGTGACCTGAGGTCCTGCGGTTTAACAGATTCTAGACATTATTGATGTTTTTTTACAAGTCAAGTGTTTCTCTTCATAGATGATGAGCTTTTCTGAAGAGACTAAAGATGACATTAACTGGGACATGCTGGATGATGTGGCGCGGTGCCAGATTAAGAAGCTCTCGGTAGGAGAAGGCTCACTTCATTCCAAACTGTACATAGAAACTCCATTTGAAACTGTTATGTCACTTTTCAGAGTCTGATAGATTATCTGTCACAGCGGAGTGGCTGTGACAGATGACTGAAGAAACCCAAATATCTCAGTGTCCAGGATGTCTGTCCAGATGGAGCTCAGAAACACATTTAACTTAGAGAAATGTGTATTATAAATTTCTTTGTATTGTATTATTGTGTGGATTTTAAAACTATAATAAAGATTTAAGTGTTAATTCATGACTAAGTGCCAAATTATTTGTATGATGGCGTTTCAAATGTGCAGCTGAGGTGTTAGTTTTTGTTTTTCCTTAAATGTACCACGTGGAGTAAATGTTGTGTAATAGAAACCAAATGGGGACAGTGTTATTGGGTAATTAAAATCTATTTAGGAATGTCTTTAAATGCCATCAGTGTGCAGTTTTAAACTGAAGGTAGTATGGGCTAGCCTATTCCTGGGTAATGGCTTACACACATTTCATGATAATAAAACTAAAAGCAAGTATTAGTCCAAGAACTTTCAACAATATCTTGATGCAAACTCCGCACAGATTTCACTCGTTTATACTGAAACAAGCACAGGTTTATTTTTTCCAGATAAATGATTTGTATGATGAATGAAATTGCACAATAGTTTTGTAGTTCAAGATTCTAAAGTTAATAAAATTTACTTTCTTGGTACTGTGAACTACATATTTCATGTTCTGTCCTAATACATTTGAGATTTATTAAAAAAAAAAAAAAGTTTGCATACAAAGCTGTCAAATATTGCCACAAAATTCAGAATATTAAGCTTTAAATTGTAATGGATCACTACAGGGATTCCATCTCCACCTCCATGGGCTCCTCCCTCTGTCCCTGTGTAGAAGAAGAGCTGGAGGATGTGGCGTAGGTGCTGCTGTCTTCAGAGGCCGGTATGGGAGTGGGCTCGGGAGCCATCTGTGGATAGAAAGGTCCCACCAGCCAGTTGAGTGGCGTGTTGTTGATCAGATAATCCATGACGTTGTCCAGGGACTCTTTCATTTTGCTCAGCTGAACTCTGCTGCTGGTCAACACGGTGTCTGGCAGGTCTCCCAGCGCCTTAGCTTTGCTGAAGTTGGCGTACACCTGTGAGGCCGAGTGGCCGAGAGACAGCGCCTCCTGCTGGATGTGGTTGGGGAGACCCTGCAGGCTGGAGACGAGGACAAGGCAGGTGGTCTGGAGCTTCTGGGTGAGGGAACGCGCTAGGGCAGGGGTGGGCAATTCCAGGCCCCGAGGGCCGGTGTCCCTGCAGGTTTTAGATCTCACCTTGGGTCAACACACCTGAATCACATGATTAGTTCTCTGGAGAACATCAGGACGTGTTGAGGAGATAATTTAGCCATTTAAATCAGCTGTGTTGGTTCAAGGACACATGGAAAACCTGCAGGGACACCGGCCCTCGGTGCCCACCCCTGCGCTAGGGTCAAGGTGCGGGACTCAATTACCTGCATGGATGGAGAGGAACAGATCTGAATCAGTCTGCATTATCTTCAATCATGAAACTGATCAATGATCAGCTGATCGGCTTTTCTCTCTTGTTTTTTTATCGCCCACTTTGCGCCAGAAAGAGGAAACCGGCGGATGTCGCGCTAAACAACAGCAGCACGTTTAAGCTTGATCAGCTGTTAGAATTTATTTAATAATAATTTCTAGTATCAGCTGATGTTTGCTGGAGCCACAGCTGTAAAGCTGCTGGTCATGATATCGGTTTGGATATGTGGTGAGAGGAAACATGCAGATGAAACCAGGAGATGTCCTTACTGAATCATCAGAGCTGAACAGGTGATGGAGAAACAGGTTTACCTTTTAGGTGACATGAATGAGTTGAAGGAAGTTATGAACTGTTTCTGAGAGACAAATAACACCAGGATCCTTTTCACGTAGCTGACAGCTGGTAACTGTGCAGGGGCGGGTCTACCAAAGTTATGCCAGGGGCCAGGTAGGGCATTAACAGGGAAAGGGGGGACAAGGAAATACTTTTCTTTATTATTCTCATTTAAAATATCTAGCTTTTATTAAATAATTATCTGAATCTTGCGAACAAAGTTTTTATTTGACGTAAATTGTATAGAGATCATACATATACCAACAAGACAGTGTACATCAATGTCCAGTGTTGGGTAAGTTACTTTAAATTAGTAACTTAGTTACATTACTAGTTACTTCTCTAAAAAGTAACTCAGTTACTTTAAGTTACTCGTTACTTTCAAAGTAACTAGTTACTAGGAAAGTAACTTTGGTTTTACTCAGAATTCTCTTGTTAATGTGTTGCTTCCGTAACTGGATACCCAGCAAGTTTGCCAGTCTTCTAGCTTGCTTACTTGCCACAAGTGCACTGTGCCACCTACCAATAGAAAGGAAAAATAATGTGCACATTTCCACGAGAGAAATCCCGCCTGGACCGTCGTTGACCGCCGCCATGATTCTAGCCTGCTTTTTACATCCAACACAAAAACTGCAGTCGTGGTGCTTTTGATTGTACTCAGAACTCGGAAATTCTGCCTTCTGAATAGGAAGATGTAGGTAACACCAGACTGCAGATGAGCTGCATACAGAGCTGGACTGGGACAAAACAATCGTCCCGGCATTTTGACTAGAGACCGCCCACCATTATAGGAAAAATCATAAAGCCTTTGAATGAAAATAAACACTGTTGTGACAGTGATGTACACTGTTCTGATGGTATATATGTATCAATCTATCAATTGTTTGTTGTAAGACTCAGATAATTATTTTTTAAAAGTGAGACATTTTAAATGAGAATAATAAAGAAAAGTATTTCCTTGTCCCCCTTTCCCTGTTAATGCCCTACCTGGCCCCCTGGCAAAACTTTGCTAGACCCGCCCTTAGCTGTCAGCTATGTAGAAAAGGATCCTGGTGTTATTTTTCTCTCAGAAACAGTTCATAACTTCCTTCAACTCATTCATGTCACCTAAAAGGTAAACCTGTTTCTCCATCACCTGTTCAGCTCTGATGATTCAGTAAGGACATCTCCTGGTTTCATCTGCATGTTTCACTCTCACCAGATAACCAAACCGATTCATGACCAGCAGCTTTACAGCTGTGGCTCCAGCAAACATCAGCTGATACTAGAAATTAATATTAAATAAATTCTAACAGCTGATCAAGCTAAACGTTGCTGTTGTTTAGCGACATCCGCTGGTTTCTCTTTCTGGCGCAAAGTGGGCGATAAATAAACAAGAGAGAAAAGCCGATCAGCTGATCATTGATCAGTTTCGTGATTGAAGTAAAACGGAGAGGAGAGAATGAGAGAAGAAGAGGCAGCTGTGCAGCTTCAGCTTTGTGTCTTTTTCATTGTAGCTGAAGTCCGGGACAAACTGTGTTCCTTTTCACCTCAGTAAAAACGCGTAATATTTTCTCTGAATACGAGACGATTCTGTTTTTTACGGGACGGTTGGCAACTCTAATAATTAACCTTATGAACAAAATAAAGTTCAATATCAGTAACATAGCACCCACCCAGCTGTATACAGTAGAAACTCCGTCATGCTAGCTAGCACGCAGTACGAAAATGTCAGCATAACGAAAATAAACTCCACCTAAACTTGGTTTATATCTGACTCCGATAGACTGCAGGTCATAACTTCTTACCTGAAGTTCAGTTCACCTGACACGCGGACTGGCGGCCGCTGCGGGTCTCTCCTCTTGCCTCCCTTTTCCTTCATCCACCTGCTGGCTTCCACCACTTGCTAATGTTACTGAATCTGGTGGGCCAGTCTCTGGTCAAAATGCCCAATTTTTTGTCCCAGTCCAGCCCTGCAGGTTAATACTGGCAGTGTCACCATGCCAGCTGACTGTATTTCATCATCAGCCAGTGTTGTTCTTTATACATCAGTATTACCAAAGTTTACCATAAGGCAGAAAGTATTTACTTGCTTTCAGGTTTCATTCAAATGTTAGTCTTTTCATTTGTTTCCCCACTTTTTTCCTGTTTCAAAATCAAACACCAGTTTGTAAGAAGATTATCTTCTTTTTTTAATAGGCAGATAAAGTTTTGCATTGGCTAATTTGCCAATTGTATGTTAAAAATGTTCGTATTTTAATATTCAAAAATGTTTTTGCCCATGTGTGCCCTATATGTCAGTAAAAAGAATATACAAATATTGCTGTCCTTGAATGCTGAATAAACACTGACAAAGCACTGATTGTATCTCTTGTACATTATCAACGCAGTATCTAAAAACTTTGCACCGTAGTGGTTAAAATCTCATTCTAATAAGAGTTAAAAGCGCATTTGGTTATTAGGTTTACAGGGTTATTGAATTATGGTTAACGGTTGGTAGAATTTTTTTTCAACATTATCGGCCAATTACATCTGCCACCCTTCTGTGCCCCTACCTGGACCCCCAACAAAAAATTTCTAGACACGCCACTGCTGCGATCCCCATTCTGGATGACCGCCGTCAGGACTTTCCTGAAGAATATGACAGCAAGCCTCTGTGTCCCTCCGTACAGCATGGCAACAAGCCCGTCAGTCTGGTCGTAGAAGAGATGCAAGTGAAAGGAGCGCAGCTGCAGGACACACAGCTGTGCCCGAGCGGCTCGTTCACCGTCTCCATCCATTACGGCTTCAAGCCCGGCAGAAAGAGAACAAATCACAGATGAGTCAAAGATCACATTAAAACTTTCATCAACAATGAACGCTGGTAAGATCATAGCAATCCAGAAGTATGAAGAGACTGAGGCCCGACGAGTAAAGTGGTTCTAGTCCGAGCCAAATGATCAATTATCTGTATCGAACTAACAACACTGAAAAAGACTTCCAACTTCCAAGAAAACATCCAAGGCTTGTATGAGCGAAGCTTTACGTTGAGAGTAGCTAGTTCAAGGAGCTGGCAGCCACTGCCAGTGCTATCCTTGCGCGTTGGAACCCAGAAACTAGGTGTAGTAACAGACACACATTATGCCCCTATCGTGGTCTAAACCAATCAGAGATTGTCAGGGGCGGGACGTCTCTGATTGGCCGTGGTCCAGTTGAAAGTGCGGGTGGATAGAGAGAGGTGAGTAGCTTGAATAAAGCAATATCGATCCATTAAATCCTGAATCGACTTTTAAATATAAATGTATTTTGCCAGAAACGCCAGAATCTCAGGTTAAAGCTCACAAAACTATTTCAACAACCACCAAACAGCAAATGAGAGCAGGTAAACAGATTCCACACAAAGACGTAAACACAGAGCGGACCCGACGCATCAGAATCAGCTTTCTCTTTCTCGGCTTTCTCACCCGACGGCCCGAACACGCGGTCTTTACGCCTTTTTTGCGCTAGATTCTGAGCTGCAGGTTTTGTCTCTCTCCAACCAAAAGCCAGCAGCAAAAGAAGCAGCAACTACGCTTCACATTTGATAAACATTGTCATGAATTCCGTATTACTTTTGTTGTTTTGCTTCCACCACAATAAAAATCACACTTCATGTACAGCTCTCTCTCTCTCTCTCTCTCTCAGTGTACTTCATGAACAGTTTCCCGTCTCAAATCTCTGTTTTCGGCATTATTCATTCACTTATTACCCACCAGTCTGCCGTTGTTTACAGCGCTGTCGGCCGCTGTCTTTTTTCTTCTTCTGTTTTTTAACTTAAATGTCTTTGGACAAGAAAGCCTAATTTCTGCTGTTCAATACTGAAGAAATTTAAACTTTTTAAAATTATGCAAAATTGCAGAATATTTTTAAGGTTATCTGGTATAAAAAGTCAGGCCAGGAAAATCTCCTTCATGTTTTTCTGTGTTTTATTCTCAGTTACTTTGACACAAAGGCATCTGCTGTGATGCTCACAATTCTGATGAAGTCTCATGTGTATCAGTACTGATAAATGATCAGAATTATAATATTTCTGACTGTCTGAGGCTTAATAGAATTGAATCGAATTGGGACCTTGTGAATCGGAATCGAATGGATTATAGAAATCAGTGATGATACCCAGCCCTGGTGAGCTAAGGCCCAACAGAAGTGGATGTAGCTGTGGGAAATGAGAAAAGATGAAAAGAACTATTGATAACTTTTTTGTTAAATTAAGGTCTGATCCATCTGAAATTCATAGCCGGTGCTCTGACACGGAGCCATCAATCTCTGAACGCTGAAAAAGCACAGTGTATCCAGAAAACACATTATATGTCGTGATAAATGCACTGCCCAAGTGTCCCCTTTCAGCGGCAGGCAGCAGCAAACAGGTCGTCAGAGGAAACCGATTTGATGATTAAGTTTAACATTTTCTACAATATTGCCAAAGAGTGCCAACGCACTTTAAGGACAAGCAGAAGATTGTTAGTTAATCATTTACAAATCTATATTGTCTGTATGGGCATCAATCCCCCCCGAAAAAAGTGGACATGTAAAACTGCAGTGTTAAGCGATGCAGATGAAAAAATTTGGGTGCGCCTAACTTCTGTGCTGGTGCGCCTAAGAAAAAAAGTTAGGCGCACCAGTGCAACCGTGGCAAAACGTTAGCCTAGAGCCCTGGTTTTTATTTTTAACCCAAAGTTTGTAAATCTTACCTTTATTAACAAAACTGAAGATAGCGCGGACACCTCTTCTGTACTGTCACAAAGGAGACCTCTTCTGCAGCTATCTTTTGGGAAACCGCTCTGAAAGGGTTACGCGGTTCCACGTCATTCTCCTTAAAAGGGTTTGATGGTTTCCGGGTAGGAGAATCTGTTGCCCCACGTGATTCTCCTCCTTAGAAGGAGGATCACGGAGAACAGCAAACCTCCTTTATTTGACACATACACAATTACACAGAGTACAACATGCAGCGAAATGCTTGTGTCCGAGCTGCGGACCGGAAGTAACCGTTTGGAGTTCCTTACCTGGATGATTGAGCATGCATCAAGACAAGAATACGTGATGCCAGGTCTGTCTTTAAATGAGATTTTTAATCTCAATTAGATTTTTTTTTACCTGGATAAATAAAAGACTAATAAAACATGTTGTTCACCATTCAAGCTGCTCTGTTGTCTCGATCAGTAAACAGTTTTAAGTTACTGGTATTTTATTTATTTATTTATTTTGATGTTTTGGCTTTTTTTTTTTTATTTATTCTATTGGTTTTAATTGCGGAATTTTTCAGGGGAAACATTTACAGACTTTGGAATTAAAATACAAACACTCACAGCATGTAGCCCTCACAGTTTCAACACGTATGGGTTTTGAAACGTGTTAATCTGCTTGGGTAAACAGATTTTTCCAAATTCAAAACTAAAATTTAAACTAATAAATAAATAAATAAATAAATAAAAATCAGGCAGCACGGTGGCACGGTGGCACTGTTGCCGCACAGCAAGAAGGTCCTGAGTTCAATTCCACCATCAGACCAGGGTCTTTCTGTGTGGAGTTTGCATGTTCTCCCGTGGGTTCCCTCCGGGTACTCCGGCTTCCTCCCACCGTCCAAAGACATGCAGCTTGTGGGGATAGGTCAATTGGATAATCAAAATTGTCACTAGGTGTGAACAAAGTGTGAATGCTGTCCTACCCAGCGACAGACTGGCGACCTGTCCAGGGTGTACCCCGCGACCCTGAAAGCTGGAAGCGAATGGATGGATGGATGAATAAAAATCAGCTCAGGTCGCCTCTCTTCGGAGTCAAAGTTTGCACCGTCTCTGGGAGCCGCCAGTATCCATCCTCCTGAGCTCCAGATAGAGCCCCGAGGGTATGAATGTACGTGACTGTGAAACAGAAAGCACCTACACAGAAAAAGTGCGTTTGAATGCGGCAAGTTGTATTTTGCATTTGAGCGCTCAGATTGAGAGATTGATTGATTGCATTGACCCAGTGTGTATTATTGATTGAAAATAGATTGATTGATGGTGCTAATTTTGATTGATTGATTTTTTACGGCTTGGGAAAACTGTAAAGATTGCATTTTAGTTATAAACGTTATATAAAGTTTGAAACTAAAATCTTACTACAGCTAGTTCCTAGTGCGAAAGCCAGCCTTCTGATTGGCTCGCAGTCATTGAATGTGAGGCGTAAACTCCGGCTAGCTGAGCTCACACGTCAAATATACGCGCATACAACCCTTGGCTAACCAGCCAGTTTGACTGAGTGAAAAATGTGTACGAACCAGTGTGAGGGAGGCCAAAAAGAGGAAAATATAAAGATGAGTACTCAGGGAGAGGGTCTGTGGTTCTATATTCATTCTTCTTTCACATTCTGGTTTAGATTTATAATCCAGCCCGTTTCACTGCAGTGTATCCTTGAAATGAAGGATCAGAATATAATGATCTTCTTCAGTTAATAAAGGGAAGTGGTTTAAGGATGAACTGTACTGGTTTAACATTGCTCCTAATTTTGGTTGACTGTTGCCCGTTACCTGCTCCAAGTTGCTTTAGTTTTACTCGTTTAAAAGTACTACAGTGTTTTTTTTTTGGACGCCTCTTCATTGTTGTTAGTTCAACATAAAGAACTGTGTGAGCATTATTATGATCATATAATGGTCATTATTATATGCACATATAAAAGTCAGTCAGGTCAAGTCCTCTCTCTTAAATGCCTGGATGAATAAGGACTATTAAAGCATGATCATGTTGACTTTCACAGTGAAGGGCAAAAAACATAAGAACACAATAGATTAGTATATCCCTTTATTGTCATTGTACATGTACGAAATTGTAGGGTGCTCCACACCACAACTGTGCTGGAATAAAAAAGAAAAGAAGAAGAAGCTAAAACTTTAACTAATGAAAATAATCTTTAAATGCAGTGCAGTGTATCCAGTCAGTAAAAATGAATGAAACTGGTTACATAGGAGCGTTTTGGTGCTAAGGTTTCATTCAGTAAAGCTGTGCACTTAAACAAACCCTCTAAAAGATTACTGTCTCTTTAAGAAACGAAACCGTAAAAGATTGGCCTTACCCAACATATATCTATATATATATATATATATTTAATTTATTGATTCTTAAAGAAAATCCGATTAATGTAACTATAAATGCAATATGTTTGTAATTCTAGTAAATGACAAAAAAATCACTTTAAAAAATATTAACGCCTAGTTGAGTGAAAAAAATGTACTTCCGGGACACGTCAACCGAGTGTTTGCGCCTGCGCATTCAGCGGCGGAGAGGTCCTCTACTGTGGTGACTGGAAATATTTTCATACACCATGGAGACTTTATACAGTATACCTTTTGCTGTGCTTGAATGTCCAAACATAAAACTGAAGAAACCGTCATGGCTGCACATGCCGTCGGCCATGACTGTCTATGCGATCGTTATCGTGTCCTACTTTCTCATCACTGGAGGTAAATGGTCCTGCTAAGCTAACGTAAAAGCCTGAAGGCTAGCCAGATAATTCTGTGTTGCATTTGATGTTATCAGCGTAGTATTGAATGCTAATACTCAGTTATGCGCTTTGTTGCGTTGTTAGATTTGCGGGTTTTTGTTGCGCTTGTAAACCAGAATGTAATACATCACAAAACAATATAAGAGAATAGAGGCTAACAAACTAGCCTACCTTAAACTAACTGAATATCTGTAGTTTACTTTGTCTTTATCTTGCTGTAGTTGTTGATCACTGATCTTATGATCATTATCACCTGTCTGTTTAGTCAGCGCTCTCACTGCTCAGACTTTACCTTAAACTTAATTAATTATGAATTAAACCCTTTTTTTTTCTCCATTCACTGCACAGGTATCATCTACGACGTCATTGTAGAGCCACCGAGTGTGGGTTCAATGACTGATGAGCATGGACACCAGAGACCGGTTGCCTTCTTGGCATACAGGTGCGTGTAAGATTTTTGGAATTAAAACACAATCTAAAGATTTGAAGCTGAATCCTAATGGTGTGTTTTCCAGAGTAAACGGGCAGTACATTATGGAAGGACTAGCATCCAGCTTCCTGTTCACAATGGGAGGCCTGGGCTTTATAATCCTGGACCGCTCCAATGCACCCAACATTCCCAAACTCAACCGCTTCCTGCTGCTTTTCATTGGATTTGTCAGCGTGCTCCTCAGCTTCTTCATGGCCCGAGTGTTCATGCGCATGAAGCTGCCGTAAGTCGAAGCTCGAATCTATCGAATCCAGATCCACGTGTCAAATACTTGTTATCCAGTCTGAGTTTACAAAGTCGACTAAAGGGGAGACTGAGTCGTTGATTGTACTTCTTTGTAGATGTTGTCAGAGTTTGTGCTAATTTGTCTTTTGTCTTTTCAGGGGATATCTCATGGGCTAAACTCGCAATAAGCCAATTCAAATGAAGAGGATATTAAATATGTGGAAAACTTACATGCAGTTCTGTTAAATTATGGATACAGCCAACCCTTCATCGACAACCATTAAGGACTGAAAGCACTGACCTTGCTCAAGAAATTAGACCAAACTACACTGACACACTGGTTTTGTAGCTTCCTTTCCCACTTTCTCTTAACCTCCTATGAAGCTGGTGGAGCAGAAGGTCTTTAGCAGCTTAAATTCAGCACTCTGCCACCTGAACTTGTCGTGCAGGCACAGCATCATTAATGATTTTGCCATGTTGATAAAGCCAACATGTTCTGTGGAGTAGGAGAAATGAATCTGGAGTAGGAAAAAGGGAGAGGAAGCTGCCAAACATTGATGGGACAAAATCACCGATTTCTAATTAGGACTTGCACTGTGTGAACCACTTACATGGGTGTCTGAGTGATATTTCAGATGTACGTTTTTGTATAGAAAACTTTGAACCTTGAAAGCCTTGAACCTCTCACAGTTGCATTTTTGTACAAGATAGTGAAATAAACTGTCCTTTTCACACCTTCTCATGGTTGTTATGTGCTGTTGAAGTAGGTTTATTAGGACAAGACATTGTTTAAAATCACTTTCATCCAGATTCTGAATTACTTTGATTTCTACTTAATGTAAATGATTAAATAGAAAGTTATTGCTCTGAATTTTTGAGAAGATTGTTAAACTCAAGTTTACATCAGCAGCCAAACAATGTGGCGTCTTTGCATATGCAGTGTTCAGGAGATATGACGCATTTCATTTTCCCTCCAGAAGATGGCATCACAGGATCATCAGGTAATGGTGTTTCCTGGACTTATATTTAGAAGGGACAAAGCATATTAATTAACACAAGTGCTTAAATTTGTCATATAAATCTTCCAGATTTAGCCATACATGCTCATTTTCATCTGCAGTCAATGGAGTAGGACAGAGGCAGTAACAAGGCAGTCATACAAGAAACATCTGAGCATTTGCACATTCATGTATTTTCATGTATTTATTTCACATGAATACAAATATTTTTCGTCTGGTTTGAAATTATGCCTTGAGTTTAAAATCCGATGTGCTGCACGGTTCTGCAGAGATATTTTGGTCCTGTACTGCAATGGTAATGAGGTTTCTCCAGGAGGAAGGAACAGGGTGATCATCCCTACTTGTAAATAATGATCATTCTGGTCTACAGCTGCCTCACACTGAGAAAACTAGGATGACGCTTTAGTCAAGATGACTTAAGCTACCAATAGCAGTGCTTTGCCTTAAAATATAAGTGACTATGGAGAGGAAAGTAGGCTTACCAACCATATTAAACTGTGGATCATTTTCCTTTTATTCACAAGCTGGTATATTAGATGGCACCTTTCTCCGTAATCCTCTCATCCTTGTCACATTATGGAAGAAGTCCTGAGACTTCAGACAAGTCCTGAGCCTGAGAGTAAATCTTTATTACCTTTTATGAACGACAACAAGTATTTTCCATCTTCACAGCAGTGAACTTTCTATACGAGAACTCTAAAGTAAACAACATTTACTTTCTGCTAATAAGGAAGATGAGAACATTGGTAAGTAATTGCAGACTTTTTTAACAGTGACATTGTTTGGTTGAGGCTCAGTAAAATAAAGATACTGTGCAGATGTAAACACAGTACATCAGCTTTTTTACTTTCATGTTTTCTGTGTCGATGAGTGAGGGCTGCTCACACACTGGCCTTTTTTATAGCAACCAAGTACTACATACAGTATTTTATTTAAAACAGTCCAGTTACTTCTCTGTAAAAACATGTAATGGCCTTTACAAGTAAGGCTGCATTTTTAATGCTAAAGGCACACAAAGACACTGATGCATATTTTCAGATCTACATGTTCAGATTGATTCATTCATGATTCCCTGATATCGTGAATAAGGCTCTTGTACCCTGCTAACTCACATAATTAAGTACATTTTTATGCAGCTAGCTAAAAAGATGCTACACATGCTATTACGCAAATATTTAAAAAAAATACCTGAGAAGACAATCTAATTGATATGCAGTATATTATTGGTATAAAAACATTTATCATGAAATTACGGCCCTTTAATTCTAGAGTTGTGCCACCTGTGTCGGTTCTTGTGTTTGTTCACAGGCTGCTTTATGTCCTGAGGCGTTTGCTTTGTTTGGTTTGTTGAGGAGACCCTTGACGGCTTCCTTTGCCGTGTAGCACGCCACTGTGCCCGTTTTCATCAGTCAGCAGCTTCAGATAAAAATTGTAAAGAAATAAAGTCAAAATGAAAACCGGTGACAGAAAAATCATGAACATTTTTATTTTAAAAAACATTTTTTGATAATCAGCAAAGTCAGACTTACTTTCCTTTTATCGCTTTCATTTTCTGCAGTCAGTGTGTGGTTCAGCTTCAGGTCCAATGCTTCCTCCAGTTCTGAAAACAAACATAATAAAGCACACTGTATGATTAAGAGTTTACTTGTCTGTTACTACACACTTTGACCCTTTCCAGTAGTACACAAGCCACAAAGACAATAAAAAAGGAAATACCTGTGAGAATAACATCAATTTTCTCCACGACCAGCTCAGCATCTTCTGTAGTGAAGCACATTGGGGGCTTAAACTTGAGCACGTTGCGATGAGGTCCGTCAGCACTGAGAAGAATGTGCTGTTCCTTTAGCCTGGGAGAAGATATCAACCTTTTAGCACTCTGTTGCTGTTGACTGCACATGTTCGCACTTAAAGCAGCAGAATAGAAATCAAGTGAAAACAAAAGTGAACTGTTCATTCATAAATCTTCTTAACCACTTCTCCAACTTAGGGTTGTTTGGAGGGGATCACCAGACAGACAGAGAACCACACACTCTCACTCTCATAGGCACACCTATTGCTAATCAGATTTGAACCCAGAACCTACAAGGCAGTATCGTCTTGATGCATTCTCAATCATCCAGGAAAGTAAATCTCCAAACAGTTGAATCTGTTCATCTGGACGTGTTAATGCGTTTTAATAAACGTGGGGAGAAAAAATTTGGAGCTCAGTGCACTCATCCAGTGGTTTAATATGACTTCTTCAGTCTCTTTAAACTGACTGAAGAAGTCTTAAATCTGAGTACTCCCGAGAACTTCAAATTCTTATGTTTGTTTTTAAATGCTTTCACAATCTTGCCCCTCACTGCCTCTGCCTGTGTCTTTTAGAGTTCATTTTAAAATTCTTATGTTTGTTTTTAAATGCTTTCACAATCTTGCCCCGCCTTACCTCTCTGAGCTTCTTCATCCCTACACACCCTGTTGGTCTCTTAGGTCAGCTGACCAGCTGCTCCTGGAAGTACTGAGATCTAGGACAGCGGTCCCCAACCTTTTTTGCGCCACGGACCGGTTTATGTCCGACAATATTTTCACGGACCGGCCTTTAAGGTGTCGCGGATAAATACAACAAAATAAAACCAGTACCAGTACCAAAAAAAAAGAATATTTACTCATAACGCACGGGAAAAGACCCAGGGAAACCAAGTTAACGATAAAAACAATTAAAAAAAAATAACAATAAAAACCCTGAAAACCATAAATTTCACACCAGTGCCTCAACTCTCACAGTCTAGTACCAAACGAATCAGGGACCTGTACCGGTCCATGTCCCCAGGGTTGGGGACAGCTGATCTAGGAGGAAGATCAGAGGGGACAGGGCCTTTTCTATCGTGGCTCCTAAATTATGGAATAATTTGCCCTTGCACGTTCGACAGGCCCCTTCACTGTCCACTTTAAAAACACGACTTAAAACCCATTTTTATTCTTTTGCTTTTGGCTTCAGTAAAACTTAGTTTCTCTTGTAATTAAATTAGTTATTAACTAACTAATTAATTATTTTACTTTTTTTAAATTTGGCTTTTATTTATATCTTATTTTATTATTTAGTTCCAATGCACAGCACTTTGTGTCAGCTGTGGTTGTTTTAAAGTGCTTTATAAATAAAGATCATGATGATGATGATGAGTTTCCACATTTAAACTTACCTATATATGACTTCCTGTGCCTCTGCTGTGGCAGGAGTGATTTTCAGCCTGTCCCTGACGAGCTCCACACCTACAAAGAGACCACGACCCCTGCAGGACGTGACACCATCAGGGTTTGTAAGGTATTAATTTTGCATGTATTGTTTTTATTTCTAAATAATTTTCAGAGCAACACTGTTCTCAGTGGTAGAATTAAACAGGACACTGCAAATGCCTTTGTGCTTTGAAAAGTTTCCCTGTCAAGTCACTAGGTTGCACGTTTAGCCAGGATTTATAGGAACACAGCATAGAAACAGTGTGGTGTTAAAGACTGCTAAAGGATTAGTTCTAAAGTACGTGGACAGCTTATCTGCTGTTGCACTGTGTCACATGCTGTGTAAGCGCACCTGATATCTCCGATCAGCAGGTGCTTCTCTTTCTGCTTCTCCAGCAGACTGGTGAGGTATTGCCCCACACGCAGTGCGTTGCCCTGCAGATCCTCTTTCTCAATCACATCTAGGACGGCCAGACCGATGGCACACGACACTGGATTACCACCAAACTGAGAGCACAGATAAGCAACACACAGAGGAAAGATGACACCAAGATCAAGTTCACATTTCCCATCAAACTGAAAATCTGCTACACCCTACTCTCCATAAAAGTTTCATACAGTATGTTAAACACATACCTGTCTAGATAGAACATCAGCAGTGATTTTTTTATGTATGTCTGGTAACAAAAGAGAAACTCAAAAGAGAAACTCAGCTACTGTATTTTCTGATGAAAATACATCCTTAGTAGGGGGGTTTTCATGGGAAATAATTACAAATCAAGACTCAATGACAAAAACAGGCTGGCTTGAATGCAGCATATTTCCACATCATGGGGAAAACAGATGTGTGGATGTGCTTGGAAGCTCTGGACAAAAACATGGAAGATGAGGACAGGTCAGCACCAATTCTGGTGAACTTGGGAGGGAAAGCAAATATCGTGTAATGCAATCTTTTTTGTGCTTTTATGTTAAAACATGTATGCAACTTTTTAAATAGCTTTCATTTATTATCACTTGCACAGCTGTTCATGATCCTACATAAGGCTCTTACTGTATTGAAGTACTCCATCCCAGATGACATGAAGGCCTCTGCCACCTCTTTGGTCGTGACCACACATGACATGGGGTGGCCGTTGCCAATGGGTTTTCCCATCGTGACAATGTCAGGTACAAAGTCTTCTCCCTGCAGCTGGAAGGCCCAGAAGTGGGAGCCTACTCTCCCAAAGCCCACTTGGACTTCATCTGCAATAAAAACGCCCCCCGCTTTACGGACGTGCCTGTTGAGGGGCAGAGTAATCAGCGGGGGCAGAGGTAGACTCGGGTTGTCAGGAGTGTGATTTCTTGGGTACATACTGTGCCACTTGCTGGAAGTAACCCACAGGGGGAATGACCTGCCCACCACAGCTCTGCAATGACTCAGCTATAAAAGCAGCAATCTGCACAAGAGAACAAACATATCCAGATAAAGCCAGACGGATAAACAGAAAACAAGTGGAGGTATCCTGTCATCTTTGACCCTGAGCTCTTCCCTTTACAGTTGGCTGTTCAAAACAAGAGAGAGGAGGTAGTTACAGGAGGTCCATGTGGACAAAAATGAACAACTCTTAACAGTCTGCTGAGAATCGTTCTTAGTCATCTGCTGTGTCCTTGCTTAGTGTCATGGTCCTGTAATCACACTATAGCATTTGAATACTGGCTCTATAACAATGCACAGCTTCCATGCTTTTCCTGGGATTGCTAGCTTCTTCTCATTAACTGTACCTTGCCTCCTTTCTTGTGAGCTTTGCTTATTATATCTTTGACTTCATCTGCATATGCGGTGGCAGGATCAGGGTGGTCTGCTCTGTATTTCCCTCTGTACACATCTGGACTGGAAGCCTGCAGGAGACAAGAAATGGTTAAATATTACAAAGGTATTCACAAATCGAAATGGATTCTTAATGGGTTTTAAGTAAACCTAACATGTGGCTGAATTACGTATTATAATAAAAAATGTTTAGATAAAAGTGGATTACTGCTAATTAACCAAAAGAGTGAACATTCACTGTTTGCTGTAACAGAAAGTTATGTAATAATTTTCCTAATAAAATAAAATAAATTATTCAAAAGTGCAACAATTTTGGTTAAGCAGCTCTTTATGTGAGTGAAGGAGTACTGTCTGTATCTATATATGAATGTATTTTATTTTTCTGTGTTGCATTTTGTACATTGTCCCTGTCAGCTGCACATGGAGAGCAGTGTTATTCAGATCGCTGGAGAACTCATTTGAATAAAAACTAGTCTGTTGTCTGCCTTAATAATGTGACTGGAAAGAGAAGTTGGTCTTCTAATAGCATTTCATATAGGTTAGATCAAATATGGGAATTTCTTTCCTACTAAACCAAGCGATTTGTTCCTTTCCTTTTTTTTTAATCTGAAGTTTTAGCTGAAATATGAGGGAAACCCCATCCTGCAATTCCCAGAATGCACCACAGCAGCACACAGTACAGCCCTTAAATTATTGTGGTACTTTAGGTGTAATTTATCCCTAAAGTTCTCATTAAATGATGAAAAAGACATAATTTTGTATTATTTATTATGTTTAATGTATTTATTTTTTAATCGAAAATCTTGAAACAAATTCTAGTTTCAGAAACTGTAAATTCTTCCACGATTTTAGGTCACAGTGCACTGGATGTCTTGTTGTAAAAGAAAAAAAACATTTTTGAGCTTTCATTTTCTAAACAGAAACTCCAAAAGACCCTCAAAAAAGCAAAAGACCACAAAATAATCTAACAGTCTGGGGATAAAATTACCTCTTTGTGGGGGTTTTGGTCTTTCTCCTGCGTACCATTGTAGGATTTTTGGTTAATAATCTGCTTTTTTTGTTTGCCATTCTTCTCACTGTCTGTGTTCCTCAACGTATGCCTCTGACAGCACGCTGCTCTCTTTCAGAGCCACTTACATTAAACCCTGTTGAATCTGCAGAAAAAGACCCCTTTCATTCTATTTCTCTGTCTCATCCTGTGTCTCTTTTATCTACACATATGCACACACATGCATGGTGCACACTCAGTAGGCTGCCAAAGCCCAGCGGAGCAAGTTGAGTTATGGTGTTTTAATAGTGTGCACGCAGGCAGCCGGGGAGAGAAAAAACACTCACCACATGGACAAATTGATTCTGCTCAGCATCTGACAGCTGGTGGAACTTATATGGACTGATGTCAATGAGCGATGAGACGTGGCCATGGTACGCACTGCAAACAAAGAAAACTGTGGGCCAAAGCAGTAAATTCTATTAAAACACTGACACATGAAGACCCAGCTCCTTTCACCACACGGCGCTACAAACCTCATTATCACTGTTGTGCATTCGTCCAGCTAAGCGCCAGGTTTTTTTCTGTAGAATGACAGCACTTACTTTTCCAAAGTGATGATATCTGTGTGGCCTGTGTATTGCCGTGCTAGTCGGAGGGCCAGGTCGTTGGCTTCAGAGCTGAAGATCAAACAGGCAAGGGTTACTTTGAGTTACTCAGTCACCACAAAATACACAGGTGAAACCACTGATATCACTTGAACGTCAGAGGGAGTTTGCTGTTTCAGTTCCCAGCGTGAGGCCATGCAAGGCTAATTGTAAAAACTTAGTAGGGCTTCCTTACCTCTCTTTGAAATCACATGAAGACATTTTTACTAATTCAAGGGTCTTTGCCCCATTTGTCTGTTATTTTAAAGGCTTGGTGCCTCTGGTTTAAAGAGCTCTCCACTCTTAAACTAAGGAAGACAAACCATAAATTTAGAAATGTCTTCAGTGGACACAGGTGTACTTTTGTACTACTGCACACACCTTAATAATGCCTGTGCTATATCAGATTTATATCAGGTAAGCTTTCTCGAAGCATTTATATCCCCATCGTAGCGATAAATACTGTCTGAGGGTATATGGATTACTATCTACAATGTTATTGCCCCGGAGCAGATAATTCTTCTTCTGAACTGGGGCAAAGGGTATAAATAGGGCAACCGGAACCTTTTTATTTTCTCGACTTTCCATTAGCTGTTAAGCAGACTAACAATAGTCTCCTTAATGTGGCGTACACATCAGACCTGAAATCTAGACAAATAGCAGGTTATGAAACCATGCAATCTGATCCTCAGCATTTGGGATATTCCTCCACTCATACAGGCTTCTATATTCCTTGAATGCTGACAGGACTGTATGATTGCACTGCAGCCTTTTTTACAGAGTTTTGAGCTTCTCTGTAATTTAAGGACACAGCAAGACTTTTAAGGCTCATGTTCACACCAGGCATAATCATCAAAGTAAATTTAGGTCTCCCATCATCTGCCTCCTCTATCCTCCCCACAGTGATCCACACCCAAGTAAAAAACACACTTGGCTTATCTTCCATCATGCTGTCTTTTGTTGTTTAGTGAAAACATGTAAACGTACCCGGAGTTGACAAAGTAGCAAACAGCCAGCTTGTCGGGCAGCGTGGCCTGCAGCCTCTGGGCATACAGGACAAGGTTGTCGTGTAGGAAGCGCGAGTTAGTGTTGAGTAGTTCCATCTGCTGAGCTCCTGCCTTCACCACATCAGGATGACAGTGGCCCACTGAGAAAAGGAAGAATGAATTAGAGTTCCTGTATATAGGTCTATATTACAAAGTCTCCATACGTAATAATAAACTTCTTGTTTTGCTGTTTTGGTGTGAAATCATCACAGGGATAAAAAGTGGTACTTCAGCGCTGGCTGCTTTCTTTCAGTGTACTTTGTGTATATATACCAGTGCATGTGTGTTTACCATGAGCCACATTGTTGATGCAGTCCAGGTAGCGCTGTCCTTGCTCATCATACATATACTGGCCTTTGGCTCGCACAATCTTGATTGGGTCATGGCTGAAGAAAATCTTACAAGATGGCCTGCAGCAGAGAAAAAAACAGAATAGAAAGCGTGTATAAAGCGTGCTGGATCAGCTGTGAGTTTTCATGTTGTATAGTTGTTATAAAAAGATTATGAGTCATGGATACAACAGTGAAATTCCCAAGAGACAACTGGGTCTTTAGCACACAAAGGAACTACTACTCATTCCAGTTATTGTATATTGTATTATATTAATGTATGTAATATACATATTAAAAGTCAAATAGTAGGATACATTTAAACACCCACAAACATATACAATAGCTAAAATGTCACAGATATTCTCGAAATTAAACTTTTATTTTTTCCAGTATCCTACACTTTTTGACGACTGTCACATTAATTTGGAAACCTGCTTTTGTAAAATGAGAGCAATTATCTCACCCAATATATCTCTTCCTCAGGTCTATCGTCTCCTTTTTCTCAAATCTCTCAGCGGACATCTTGATGTAGTCCAGCTGGACGAAGCTCGAAGAACATCTGCTCGAGCCGACAGAGCCCTTTATACACGCGCGCGCGCGCAAGTGCACTACAGTACCGCAGCTGGCGCGGCGCTCGCGCTGCAGAGCTGTATGGAAAGTGAAAGTGGTCAAAAATGCTCAAACTTCGCAAGCTAGTCTACACTTTGACGGGTAAAAGTTTCAAGCATTAAAAAACCCACAACCTGTAAACAACATACCGTTTCGAAAGCAGCGCTAAGCTCAAGCTTCTACGATTTCTGCAAAGCTCAGGGTGAAAACAACACACCTGTTGTTACTTCTTTCACATTGAGAAATAAAAAAATACATGAATAAAAAATACACATGGACAATTCAGTTTCAGTATGAGAATGAGTCAAAAGTTTAATTTATTTAAACAACTGAGTCACTGAATGAATCACTAGTTAAAAACATCTTGCGCATGTGTACCTGTATAAACATACTGAGGGAACCAAATGATAATGTTGTAAATTTGCACATGAACAATATAGCAGTCAGCACTGTTCAGCGTGTTCGTAACATATTCAGTAAATTATTTATTTGCTTGGAACAAGACTGCAAAATGACCATGCATGCAATGTTCATGTCCATCCACTTCAATTAAACTTTTATGGAGCTGCTCTATGTGGATCCATGGTTCATGTTGTTTACGCCAAATTCTGACCCCACTATCCAAATGTCATCAAAGAAATGAAGACTCATCTGACCAGGTGATGTTTTTCCAGTGTTCTGTTGTTCAATATTGGTGAGCTTGTATGAATTGTAGCCTCAGTTTCCTTTTTGTAGCTAAAAGGACTTACACAAGATGTGGTCTTCTGCTGCTGCGCCCCATCTGCTTCAAGATTTGACAGGTTGTGCATTCAGAGATGCTCTTCTCCATACATCTGTTGTAACCACTGATTATTTGAGTTACTGTTGCCTGTTGTTCTCCTCTGACGTCTGGCATCAACAAGTCATTTTCACCCACCATTGATTTTTAGACCATTCTCTGTAAACCATAGTGATGGTTGTGTGGGAAATCCCAGAAGATCAGCAGTCTCTCAAATACCTAGACAGCCTTTCTCGTACCAACAACCATGCCACTTAAAAAACACCTTTCTTCCCTTTTCATTTGAACCTTAGCAGGTCATCTTGACCATGCCTACTTAATATATCTTGTAGTTTGTCGTTGTTAGCGAAGGTAGAATAGCTACTGACATGCATGTTAGGTTAATAGGTGATTCTAAAGTGGCTGTGGATGTAAATTTGACTGTGAATGACTGTCACTCTGTATTAATAATGTGATAGACTGGCAACATGTCCGGGATCTACACCATGTCTTGTAATATATGACTATATACATAGTACAAGACATATGTGGATATATATGGGATAACCTCCAGCCCTCTGCAACCCTGAACTGGTCAAGCAGTAAAGAAAAAAAAGGATGAAAATGTTTAACAGGTAACTGAAAACAACAAATAAAGGGAAAGTCTGCCATTTGGTGTATTTGAAAGACTGTGTTTATTTGGCTCCAACAGTACAGTCATATGTAATGTCAACTTGAAATATAGCGAGTGAACACAAGGCTCTTCAAAGAAATGTCAACCATGTGGGCAAAAAACACAAGAAATACCAATGCAGAGCAGAAACTGAACATTTACCACAAACCCCCCCAAAAATTATAATCGTAACTCCAATAAGTCACAGAATTACGTTTTCTTAACATTTTTGCTACAGTTTGCATTTATGTGGCAACATAATTACTTCAGCTGCTGTGCATTGGAGCATCTCCACATCCTCATGAGAAACCTTTCACAACATCAAGGAGGTGGAGCACCGTGGCTGCTCCGCCATTCTCCTCCTCCTACTCACTCATGTTGTGATGACTGACATGAGGCATTTCTGCGACAACACAAGAATACAGATTCTTAAAACTTGATGCTGACTCATTAAGGAGCTTCTCGACAGGTCTGTGAACACCCATATGGGAATAAACTGTTTGGCACTTCTGCTGATAGCAGGAAAAAAACCTTTAACTTCAACAAATAAACACAAAACTCAAACAAAATCAATCAAATAAAAAAGTCTATTTAAAAAAATTAGCTGCACATGCTAAGAATACAGCACCTTGTGAGAACAAATACTGTAACAAAGGCTGGAAATCAAAACATAGAATAAAAACATAGTAAATACGACACAGTGGAAGTAACACTATAAAAATATAAGTGAAGGGGCAACTTTAAGCAAAAAATATGATCTAATTTGAGGGTCTGTGTTTACATAGGTTTCATTGTCTTTTGGTGAATAAAGGTTTTTTATAAATTTTCCCCAGGTAGTGGTATAAAGGGTAGCATGACCGAACAAATGTAGCTACAGAAATCACTTTAATGCGATAATTCAGCTGCATTTGACGTTACACACATTAACTAAAGTATAAATTGCACTTTATGCCAAATGAGCACACACAGTACATTAATAATCCACTATACATATATCAAACTACATTCAATGCAAAGAGAAAGCGTGAGAGAGAAAAAAAGGCGGTCATGTTCAGCTGTGTACTGTTGCATTGGCAGTGCCCGTCAACATTCAGGCCTTCAGTACTTTGCCGGGATCGCTAGCTTTTTCTGACACACAAAATTAATAAAAGCGGATGTATGTCATGGTAAGGCCTATAAGTTGAAGTAAATGCACAGTGACTACACACCGATCTGTGACGCCCCACTACAGAGCTCCTTCGCAGCTTCGCGATGCCTTAGCGTGACCCGAAACTCTTCGTATGAACGGCGGAAACCCACGTCAGAACCGAAAGGAATGCTGTTCAGAACCAAAATGCCTTCATTTAAGAAATCATAGAAAAATAAATAATGTACCACTGAAAATACTGAGACAAAAATACACAAATATATGCACAAAAAAACCCCTTGAAATTGTTACATACATAAAACTCCAACGACAATAAAGAAACTGCTCGTGTAGTTCTCGCCACTGTTAGAGCGCATCAACTGCTGTTGACCTGCTTATCAGGTAGCACCGTAAGAACTTACACTGATGTGCATCCATTCTTTTAAAATGGTGAGATGAGCTGTACGTCACACAGAAACCACGTGGGTGGAAATCCTTTCGGATCCACTGGTGGCTGCTGCTACATCGCAACAGGTTTGTTTGACTTTGTTTCACATCGACTCTTACAGCAAACGATTCTAATGTTGAAGAAAACCCTACACAGAACCTACTATGTCAAAAGGCAAGATAAAGATAGGGAACGTGAAAGGATGTATAACCCATGGTGAAAAATAAACCTACTGCTCCATTCACTCTTTTTGATTTGCTCCATCTGATGAGGAATGTGATGTTAACTGGCCACCAGTTAGACCGCGGTGAACTAATGGAAGGAGACCAGTTTGCGGTAAATGCCAAATTTAGCTTTTCTTGCACTGTAATACTTTTTCTACCTATTTAAGACAATGTGAGGTGGAGGAGAGCAGTGTGGCAGGCTAGATTCAACACAATCTGCCTTCATCTGAAATACCAGGGACTGTGTGTGTTCGGCTAAATCTCACTGATGCCTTGCTGGAAAAACAGACCTCCAAACAAAGCTTTGCACTTTCTCAAACTGATGCCTGTTTTTACTATTTAAGAAATCCATATGTAATAAACTGTGAACATGCAGCAAACTGACAACACTGTACAAATAATATCCCGTTCAAGTCCAGAATGAGAAAGTAGCATATCTGCAGACGATGCTCGGATGTGCTTTGTACAAATATTGAGCTTCTTTAAAACCGTGAGTCCGATCAGTGGCTGTACAACTAAGATGAATGCAATCTCAATGTATGCTCAGGTGAAGCTCGAAGCTACATGCGGTTTCAACATCCTGTAAAAACATATACATGAAAAACAGTGCGGCTTTTCAATCCTCCCACAGCTTACAACGCTTTCCCTTCTGGAAAACAAAAAACAAAAGAAAATAGAAAACAAACTTCATCGTAATTATTCAAAATGTGATACAAAGTTGTACATTTCTGATAAAGGAATGAATAAAAGCTTGAGGCACCAAAGGCTATTATACACAAAATACAAACAATGTGTAAAAATGAGAGAGGGGGAGTGAAAAACCAAGAAACAAAAGAGATAAAAATACTAAAGAAACAAACGTGATCGCGTTCTGTCAACGCTCTCGGTAAACCGCGCGTTTGCCCGCCAGGAGAGGGAGACGCTCCTGCTGATCTTGACGTAAGATCCGCGAGACTCCTGGAGGCTCTCCTGCAGAGTCCGTTCCCGCGCTGGGAGACGGTTCCCGAGCACGCCCGTCCAAACTCAAATCTGTGTGAGGCTGATTCATTTCCCTGTCAGTGCAGCGAGCTTGCCAAGTTTACCTCCCCCAATACCCAACCCACCCCTTCCCTACCCTCCCCTCTTGTCCGGACACCTGTTTGGAGGCACCGCGCTGACGATGAGTGAGCCTCATGAGTGCAACAGTGATAAACCTGCGGTACCCTCTGCAGGCATCACCACAATAAAGCAACAATTACCAACAGCTTTACTTTCTGGGGGGACATTCAGGCTACCAGCCATGGCGTGACTCCCTTGGGAAGATTAAAGGAAAGCAAAAAAAATAAAAAATTACTCATTCAGAACTCTAGAGGTTTTTCTTTTTTTTGTTAGTGTTGTTTTTTCTGCAGAAGCCATGACGCAACCACAAAACAGTGACATGTATGTACAATACATATAAATATAGTTTCAGTACACTACTCATGCTTTTTCAGGAGTGGGGAGGGCAGGGGTGCAATGTTCTGCTTGGCACAGTCCTTTTTTTTTCTTTTAGTCTTTGAGTGAATGGTGCTGCATGAAAGTGTGGTGAGGTTGTCGAGACAAAGCAACACAGAAACACCTAGCGTTTTGGTGTTAGGGAGCCAGTCCAGATCCCACCTCATCCACTTCCTCCTCCTCCCACGCCTCCTTTCACCACCCCCCGTGAATCTGGCCGGGCTGCGACGCTCCAGTCTGAGCCATGCAAAGACTAAAGAGACAAGTTCTGCCACCAGCCGAGGATCTGAGCTCCACCACGGCGTGGATGTGAGAGAGCGGACACACGTGGTTTTTTTTTTTTTTTTTCCACACGGCGATGTGAGTAGAAGCAGCCAAGAGCATGAAACTTGCAGCGGGGTCGGACAGTGGGGTGGGGGGGAGGAGAGTTATCTCTTTTTGTAGCATTGTACACACAGACGTCTTTTCTTTTAGACTTGTTTTCCCATTAAAAAACTATAAATACCGTAAAAGAAGCATTATTTACAAACTCCATGCGTTTCAGGTTAGAGTGATCACTGCAAGGAAAGCACAACAACAGAGAGAGCGACGTGAGGATGGGTTGTTTTCACATCGGTTCATGAGTTGTACGCTGTGGTTTTCACACAGAAGCAATACACTGCTACGACTAACGAGTCAAAATAAATGAAACATAAAACAACATGCAAACACAGAAGCTGAAACCCACATGAAATAAATACAAACTAACACTGGGTGAGCAAAATATTAGTATCATACTGGGAAGGATTAAACAGATTTCTCACTAATAGATAAATCAATAAAAATAATAATTATAATTTCAGTGTTTATAATAAAATTTTACTCAATTATGTTCTTGTCTTACCTTCTGCCAGCACCCAGGCATTGGTAAACCATCAGGGCCCTGTTTAAAGAAGAGCAGCAGAAATAAAACAATGAGATCTGAAACAGCACGGACAGGTTCGCTGAGAACTTGTGTGATGATGTATTCGCAAAAAAATGACAAAAGGTTATAAATAAGTGGCTTTTATGCCAGAGGTATAGATTACAAATGGTATCCAGATGTTTTTGGAACATCCAGTTAATAAGCACAAATCTAAAAGTGTGACACAATAACAGAAACGCTCCCATTCTCCTACTTCATCAAGTCATCCATGTAATTACACTTGTTCTCTCTTTCCATGACTTAGAAAATACTAAGGATGTGCAACCTGCATGCAGCTAAGTGCTGTGTATATATACTATTAGGTCCATGAGTTTCTGGATAGTGTAGTTTTGCCTCTGTGCACCACTACCGTCGGTTTTAAATCAAATGAAGTAACCAATATGTGACTGAAGTGGAAAATTTCAGCTTTAATTCAACAGCCTGGACAAACTAACATAATTTTAAACCTTGGACAAAAATCCAAGTTTAGTCTGAAGTCTAGAACCTGTGGACAGAACCAAATGCTGCATTTCCATCTCTGAAAAAGGATGAATAATATACTCCGGGTCATCATCTATTTGCATCGTCATCAGGAAGTTTTGCAGTATTTGGCTGAATCTGAGCTGCGAGTATAGCCGAGTATACCTCAGAATTCATCCAGCTACTTCTATCCTCAGTCACATCATCACTCAACACTACTGGTAGCCGTACATGACGATGCCACCTCCACCATGTTTGACAGTGAATGTGGTTTAGCTCAGATCAGGAGCTGTTTCTTTACCTCTCCATACTTTTCTCTTCCAATCATTCTGGTACATGTTCATCTTGGTTTCGTCCATCTAAAGACTTTCTGCAGGACTGTGCTGTTTATTTAAGATGTTTTCTGTCAGAGTCTAATCTGCATTGCAACCCTCTGTATTTACACGAATGAAAGCGTCTCTTTGTTGTAGATTTTCACATCTATCTGAGAGTGCATTCGATGTGGTTTGAAATAATTCTGTCATAATGCCCTCCCAAAGTTTTTGCTCTCTCTGATAGTTTTCCTTCACCTGCATCTGCATCACTCTAAAACCTCAGATTGAGAGTTCCATCGAACAGTTGTCCAATTACTTTTGAGCCTCTAAATATGGGGGGAATATAAAAATGACTGTAATAACTACTGTGGTGGTGTATAATCATTTTGCTGAATTTGACACAACTGTGACTAGTTTAGAGACCGTAATGCAAGTTGCACAACTTCAACCAAGTTATCAAAATCAGCAACACTACAGAAACTACTGCACCTCCCTGGTGCTTGGAAAAATGAATAGAACCATGAACTGTGCAGCGCTTTTCTTTGCTTTCTTTTTAAATGCAACACTGGCTATTATAAGATATTCTAAATTATTACATGCAACGGCAACCTCAAGAGAGTATATTCATTCATGCATGTAATACACAGCAAAATCTTTCAGTATTTATCTTACTATATGTGCTGCTGTATTTTAGAACATGATGTGGGCACACTATAAAGAAAATCAAGCAAGTGTGATTAAAAAAAATAAAATGAATGCAGCTGGTTTAAGTAAATTAATGCAGATGTAATTTAAAAAGATGATTTTTGTGACATTTTCAATGCTTTCTTACCCACTCTGGTTCATTCCTATACACACACAGCACTATGGCATCTTAAAATGAACTCCTTGTATACTTTTAAGCGCTTAAATTACCACCCATAGTGTTAAAATATCCATGCAACATACAACATTGTTTCTGAAACAAAAGCTTTGTAAACATATTTGAGAAAAAAGACAATTTTTCTACAAATAGGTCTTGAATTGAGTAGGTCTGAATTTGTAGCAGAATAAATGATTTCTCGTCTTGTCACGGTCTGGCCCAATTGGTACAAAAGCAGAGAGGGGTTGGAGAGTTAACACAGTAAAGGAGGGATCCATGGGTAACTCATCAGTTAAGGAGTCTGTGTTAGCAACGGGTTAAAAGGGAAGTGGTTCATCGAGGAATCAGAAGGACGTAGGGAGTAAGCATAATGCTTTCTGCAGTTTTATTCAGAGGAATGAAAGGATTCAGTTAGAGGGACAGATTTATTTACTTTGTGTATTTCGTTTCTAACAGTGTGCCTAAAACAAAAAGGCTGCTTGCGGTCAGGATGTTAGTGATGTACGTGCATGTGAATGTTGTTTTTCTAGCAATCAATAAAAATGGTGATAAAAATGTAACCGTGATGAAAATAAGATGTGCTCATGCTCGTCAGGCTCTCGATTCATGCATGGTTTTGCTTCGGTAATGACTGAAGGTGAGCGGCATGCATGGGTAGGAGGTTTAGGAAAAAGAGAAATACTGTACCAATTGGCATGGGGCATCCAGCCCGTCCAGACCTGGCTGCCCTGGTTCCCCCTTTTCACCCTTAAATCCCCGGAAACCCTGTTTGTAAAAATGACCTCGGAGTGTTACTGAGAGAGAGGTGGACGACCCTCACCCCCTGCATCAGTCCACTGCGACAGACACAAGGGGGGGGGGAGGGAGGAGCTGCCCTGTGAGCTTGCGAACCCAACCCAATGTTGTTGTTCTTTTGCGTTTGAACAGTTGAATTACTAGGAAAGTAATACGCTTTAATATTTAGGTCATTTTGGTGGTTTTCTGGTTCTCAGCACAGCCAAAGGGAGCTCCTTCCTTCCTTGTTTGGAGCGACCGCTCACAGTTGGGACATACCAATGGGCAGGGTGCATCTAATCCTGGGGCACCCTGTTCTCCTTTCTCGCCCTTAGGCCCTTTTTTGCCCTTCTTTCCCTTCTCCCCCTGTGGATACAATGGTTTGGTCAAGTTAAGAGGCATTTGTCAACAATAAGGACTGCTATTAGGAGGGATTTAATAAGGGAGGCTACGGCTCACAGAGAGGAAAGACACATGGTCAGTGTTAGGTAGGAGGGGATACCAAACAATACCGGCTACTCTAAAAACATTCCTTAGGGCAGGAAGTAGACATAAAAAGGGAGATAGTGAGGTGGGTAGGAAAAATTGGAAAACACTTCATAGCCAAAGGGATGTCAAGGGCACAAAGGATGAGAAAGTGTAGCAGGGGAAAAGACCTCCAGAAAGACAGAATAAAATTTTACTACACACTGAAAAAGTCCAAACTGTATCCCTGCAGAACAAAATATTTTCACATACTCCAAATCAACTGTGTTAGAAATATCAGGTTTGGGAAAGTACACCAGCACTTAAAGGTTTGGGGTGATTTTCAAAGTAAAAGTGTGTATGTGTGGGTGTTTTAAAGCACATTGTTTCCATCTAATTTAACATTAAATCAGAAATAAATGAAATAAATGATAATAAATGAATAGTTAATTAATTTTCAGTCAGATATGTCACAGACATCTCTTCTGTGTTCACATTCCCACTGTGTTACCTAATGCAAAGAGCAAAAACAGCCTCAAAATGGGCAAACATCATTTGAAAGAGGGTTCATGTGATGTTTGCAGATGACAGCGTGATCTATAATGAGAGCAGGCAGAAGAGTGTCTGTAGTGGTGGAAGTATGCTCTGGAGCGAAGAGGAATGAGAGCTAGTAAAAGCAAAACAGAATACGAGTAGGTGTAAGAAATAAGCAGGTGTAAGAGTGGAGATGCAAGGTGACATCTCTCCTGTGAATGAGTTTAAATACCTGGGGTCAGCCATCGAAAGCAATGGACAATGCACAAGAGAGGCGAAGAAGGTAATACAGCCAGGGTGGAGCGGGTGGAGATGATTGAAAGGGAAGGTTTACAAAATGGTAGTGAGACTTGCTTTCATGTATGGTTTGGAGAGAGTGTCAATGTGAAGGAGGTCATGCAGAGGGTCAGCGTGACAAACGAGAATGCTTCATTTAAGGTAGGATGAAGGCATGTGGTGGCCACTAAAGACAGCAGCTGGAAGAAGAAGTTAAAGTGTTCCTGTGATGGCTTTTAATGGTGGGAAATTGCAGATTTCATAACATATGTGTACTACTCCCTTCACAGAACACCTGAAAATGAAAAATAAGAGAATAAGAGTTGGGAAGGCCTCAGTGAACTGCTGTACTTGGAGGAGAAGTACATCAGAATCTCTATTTTGAGAAACAGATGTCTCACTGGCAGCTTCGTGAAAGGGTTCCCATGTGAAGAGATTGTTACACGTTATTGTATGAAGCCTATTTCAGCCTTTATTTCTCTTCAGCATGTGTTGCTTTAATCAGCACAACAGTTTTCAGCTACGCAAACATTATCAGTTAGATGAACCCTCATCAGGTAATACGATAGATTTGTTTGAAGTGGTTGAAAATGAGCCTGTGTAGAAATTCCATTAAACATAATAAATGATTTATAATGAAAAATACATTTAAAAAAAAGTCACCCCAAACTTTGAAGTGGTAACATATGTTGAATTGAGTTCATGCCAGTTATTAGCACTCATAGCTACCACCCATAACTCATTAAAAGTGTAAGTATTTGATTATTGTGTATCATCCACAGTCTGCCAGATTCTTATCAGACGCTACCTGTACAAATACATTAAAGAGGCGCAGTGCTACAATCTGTTGTGCATTAGAAATTGTTGGTAAACGCAACGATTCACAGAGCACGCCACAGAGCAGCAAAGCGTCTTTATATACCAAGGACTAGGATACAGTTTCTTAAAGACATCTACTGAACAAATCATGCCTGTTAGTGGTGCAGAGACACACACAAGTAACACTGAAAGCTACAGACTACTGTAAACACAAGCAGGGAAAGGATTACCAACAGGCTCAGAAACTCAAGGTGAAATGCTTGAAGTTTATGTCCATGCATGGAAACAACAGAAAATAAACAAGCATGGATTTTAAGAGCCTGTTGTCAATGGACTTGTTTGAGCTAATACATCAAAATCAGCTTTAAATGACTTAGAATGACACTGGACTTGATGAGATGGCAAATCACTCAAAAGTGGAGAACAAAAGCTGGTTTGAGAGGACTGGAGATGACACTTTAAGCAATGGAGGACTGCCATTATAGGACGCTATTATCCAATTGGCTCTTGAGTCCATCTGTCGAGGAGGCACAACTGCTGTACAAAAGACTGAGCCCCAGCAAAACATGTTCACAGTATCTGTAAAGGAAGCTCATTAGGATAATAATGGCTAATGAAATTAGCAAATTAAAATGTACTGTAGTCAGCTACTGAGTCAAAGTAGGCAGGTTTAATAATGTCAGCACTTCAATTATTGATATTATAGCTCTAAAGCATCCTGTCACTGTCCATTGACATCAGCCTTCTATGTAGTTATTAATGAGCCGTTACAGTATATCTACATCTACCTTTTCTCCTCTTTCCCCAACGTCGCCTTTTTCTCCCCTTAAGCCTGGCAACCCCTGTAAAAGCACAACTCCACATTAAAATCTGACGCACAGGGGTCCCGACCAAGGTCGGTGTGTGATGAGTCGGCAGCGAGAACGTGCTCGCCTTTGACACGCACAGACATAAGAGGCTTATCTTGCCCTTGCAACGCTAAAAGCAAGACATTTTCAATCAAACTAAAATAATTTTTAAAAAAGCTGAAGGTGAAAGCTTTAAAACTTAAGACCAAAAGAAGAAGAAATAGCTGGGTGTAAAACAAAAGCTGGAATAATTATATTTATGTAGTTAACTTCTAAATGAGATCTCTAAAGGGCACCGTAACCAGACCAATTTATGCACAACACTTACTGAATCGAACACACAATGTATGAGAACTTTTAGAAGATCAATCAGCCGTCTTTCTATCATTCACTAATAAGATAATTAGCATCAGGCAAGGAGGAGTCCTTATTATCCACAAAAAGCAGCACAAATGAACAAAAGGTGCCTGAAATGACTGATGCTGTTATGGTATGTCATGCTATCAACTTGTGATATGGAAATTTGCAAAATGTGGAACATACGAGGCAGATTTGATGAGGTGTTCCTCTGTTATACAAAGTATTTTTCAGGTATGGGTTGGCTTTCTTTCTGTATATCATTTGGTGCTATACAACTCGTATTCAGGAACTAAATTATGGATAAATAGATCATTTTAAATAATGCTGCATCAGATTCTGTGGAGATACACTTTCTTCTTGTTTTGAGATTTAAAATATATATTTTAAAGCTTTTTGCTAAGTATTCCTCAACTAGAAGAAGCTGTTCGATTCCTGTTTTCATTACTTCGAACTTTCTCGTTAAAAACGGAACTAAAAGAAAGTCAAACAGACTTACATCCAAGCCTGGTGTTCCAGCAGCTCCCTGCAAATAGAGACATAAGCCGTATTATGATCACAAATATGTGTTTCACACTGTAGCAATACATTTTTTAGTTTTGTAACAAAAAATACAACATAGATGTAGGCATTGAACTATTTCAAACTCACAGGTAGTCCATAGGGTCCTCTTGGCCCTGGCTCACCTGGTGCTCCTTTCTCACCCTAGTTTAAATATATCAGTGTTGTACTTACAATGGCAGGTAAAAGGCTAAATGAATTAGAGTGAATTTAAATGTCGGGGCCCAACCGATATATGAGGTTTTTTAACACCAATATGGAAATTTAGTGATTTACAATTCTGATGATCTGATAAATGAGACGATATTTTTCCTTTCAGACACACGGAAAATAAATATAGATTCCTGAATACTTTTTACAAGCAGTTATTTATGAGTCCTTTCTATGATAACATGACAGTAAAATTTATAATCTTGTTTTCTTGGCGCTTGAAGTTATGGATTACTCATTTACGCTCTGCTTGACTCTGATCGGTTGGTTAACATTTCCAATGACTTTGCTAACAGGGGAATGGCAGAGTGCCCTCTGGTGGACAAACGATACCACAGCAACTCTCGCTGTTGAATAATCTCTTCTTTATTTATATAATTAATTTTAATTTATTGGCCATTATAAAAAGTGGATGCTATATTGACAAACATCTAATGTCGGTCAATAATCGGTCACTATATATCGGTCAGCTGTTAATGCAGAGTATCATCAGTAAGATATAAGAAATGAAATGCTGATCTTACAATATCGCCCTTCGGCCCAGCTGGACCAGCAGGACCTGGAGGCCCATCCATGCCCTGCAGAAAATAGTGTTATCATGGTGAGTTTACAACTTTGCATTAGAATAAACACGTGTTTCAGAGTAATTTAGGTTTTCCGATGCAAATGGTAGCAAAAGCCACATATAGCCTCCGCATATATATTTATACATGTGTATATATATAATACTCCTGGTTTGACCTACAACCAGCACACAGAAGTGGTAGACGTGCATTGGCCACAAAGGACATTTACACTGCTGACACAGTTAATGTATGAGTGTGTGTTAATGCTCAGTTAATGCAACACGGGACAAAACAAGAGCCTTGAAATGCCTGCTCTAACAGTGCTGCGTATGGTCTCAATCCTCTGAGCTGAAGTGAGTGCGGACAGTCTTTTTTCTGAGCTATAAAAATCTAAAAGAAAAAAAAATGAAAACAAAACTGTCTTTTTTGGTAAAAATGATATAAACAGTATGAGGTGGCATGGCTGAATAAAAAGAAAAACAGGAGAATGAGGGGACTGTATGGAGGGGATACTGTCGAAGTAGATACTGTACGAGTTAGGTGCTGAAGCCTCTTGGTCACATGGCACTCACCCTAATTCCAGGCTTGCCGTCCAAGCCGGAGGCTCCCTGTGTGGTTATGGAGGTATGAGTGACATGAACAAGGCGGGATTAGTACCAGATGAACACTGTTATTAGGACAGGTTGATGGCAGGGTTTACAACAACTAAATTACACTGTGTGTTACAGGGCGCTTGGCAAAGTAGTCAGCCCAGGCAAATGAAAATGAGCACAGAAAATGGATTATAGATGCACGCACTTACACGCACACGCACGCACGCACGCACACTTACATATACAAACACACACATACAAATGTGTGTACTAATGCACAATACAATGAGGGATCTCTATGGAGTAAAGAAATAAAGAAATAAAGGGCAGGACTGGCTGAAGACACCTTGTGGTGTGTGGTTTCACTTACAGGGAGACCCAGAGGTCCACGGTCCCCTTTGTGTCCTGGTTCTCCTCGACCACCCTTTGCCCCATGCAAACCAGGTTCACCCTGAGAAAGAGAAGCAGGAGATGGTTTTGTTTTAAGTTTCGCCAGGCTCACTAAATATTTATAATAACTACTCATAATATTGTACACGTGAAGGAATTTCATGTTCACTTTGTTGATATTTACCTTTGGTCCAGGAAAGCCATGGGGACCCTGAAAAACATTTAAAAAGCGGCTAACATTAGTTTACAAGTACCTGGCTCGATTATTTTGAATGTATTTCATTTCTGTCTGTCCCCACATTTCTTTTCTATGTTCTGCTTGTGGCCCGAACCGTTGCACATAAATTGTTGTGAAAGCTGCGATGAATGGATGGATGAAAAGTAGAACAAGCGCAGCACCGTGAAATTGCTCACAGCGAAAAACTGACGAGGGCTCCCTGTGTTTTATTTTTACTCTGTTCCTTGGTGACTTCATACAAGCAAACACGGCTGTGGGATTAAAGAGTAGTTAAACTGGACTGGGCCGCAGACACATGGGAAATGTAATTAGTGACTGACAGTCTATAGATGTAGGGTGAAGGAAATGCTAACGTGGCTCCAAATACCCACTTCTTCTTAAGATATTGAGATTTTTTTAAAAGGAAGCTGTAGACGTTTAACCTGCTGCTGGACACTGTGTGAGGTTAGAGCTGAAAGGAAGGATGGACGGAGCCACGGCACTCTACAGTACAAGCTTCTGTGTTTCTGAGACATTTATTTGTAATGACGACACTGTGCTGTTGTCTTTTCGTTCGTTATGAGTTGTCATGAAACATGTCATTAGGGTTATTAGCATATGCTGTGTGTCTAATACAAGTGCAGTTTGTGTCCACTATTGAAAAAAGGGGTTTTTCAGGGCAGGACACTGACCATAGGTCCTGGGGATCCATGGGGCCCTGGTGGCCCTGGAGGGCCAATTATCTGAAAACATTAGGAGAGAAATTATATAATAAAAGTGTGAGTCAACAAGTTTATTACATGTTATTTGCATTTCACAATAAAAGCGTGACATATAGGGCAGATTTACTAAACTGGTCAAAAAACAGGGTGAGAGCAAAAATAGTGTGTGTGATTTACAAAAGTGGAACTATTTTCAAAACACAGGTGCAATTATTTCATTTCAGTATCAAGTGCAAAATATAAGACATGCTTTTGGTACAATTAGCAGCAAATCAGTAAATCGGGTTGCACACTTTATTTGATTATTTTCTTCCCGATATTTTGCACCTTGAGAAAGGAACTCCCAGAAATGCGTATGGAACTGGGTCAGCTGTAGAAATCTGAGTGTCCACCTCTTACATCAGTCTTGTCCCTGCACTCTCTTTGTAAATATTGTTGGTACTTTATTTTTTTTCAAACTTACAGAAGGGCCTTGAGGACCTGGGAGTCCTGGATCTCCTTTATCCCCTTTCATTCCATTGACACCCTAGAGGAACAAAAGTTTCATGAGAGCCATGTTGTCTGCCGAACGACAGGCTGAGTAAGTAAAAGTTTCAGAGGCATTTATCTGAATGGGAGAGTATTCTTACAGGTAAGCCAGGTAAACCAGTTGCTCCTTTCTCCCCTGAAGCTCCGGGCATTCCCATGTCTCCTTTAGAGCCTTTGTATCCCTAATAGTGGATAGAAAGTTACCCAAAGAGATCAAAATGATTAATTTCTATTTTAACTCTGGAGCTATTAATTGAGAATGGGTTTTGTACTGGTTACAAAAAAAACTGTCTTTTCCCCTGATTTTCTCTAACAGACACCGTTCTGTCTGTGGTGGATTGCATATTAGACATAGCCAGAATTTCAAATAATGAGGTCAACAAATATGCAGGTAATCCTTCATGCAGTCTTTTTATACTCTTAGATTTGTATGATTCTGTTTGTAGTCAGAAGAAAGCCAGTTTATGGAGTTTATTTATGTGATCTGTTGTCATGCATTCATTGTCAGGCTGTCTGTGTTTCACGCCATGTTTCTATGTATCCAGGCCAGGTTTCATGTTAGGGGTTTTTCACGTTTAGCTTTCCCAGTTTAGGTTATTGTTTAGCTTCGTCTTGGTTCGTTTTGTCCCTTTGTTTTGTAGTTTGCTACCAGACATAATAAACGGCCCGATTTTTGTTAAGAATCCTGTTTTGCCTTTGGTTGTCTACACTTAGGTCGTCTACTCTCCACTCCACATGTTAAGGTTAACCAATGTAAGTAAATATATATATATACATATATAAGATCAACTTACTCTTTCTCCATCAAGTCCAGGAAGACCAGGCAGACCGCGATCCCCCTGATATGACATTTTTATGACCACAAATTAAACTAAATTAGCTATGCAGTTACATAATGTGACTTGTAGAAGTCACCGCTTGACATCATAATCAAACACATAACTAGACATACACACACACATAAGAAATACCTTTATGCCTGGTGGTCCCGTTGGCCCAGGAGGCCCAGGGGGACCCTGGACAGAAAGAGAGACAGATTTCTCTTCAACACGTGCGTACAAGTGTGAATGCATTGCAGCTGTAGTGAAACCTACGAATCAATGCTGTGAATTACGTTTTAATTAACACTGGCACTGGCCATAAATTATGTTAGGAATCAGGTATTAACCATGAACAGGACGCTCAACACATGCAGAGGTCACAACAGTGAGAACATGTATGACAGAATGACAGAATTACACATTCTGATGTTAGGTGAGAGGGCTGCATGACGACAGCTGAACCATAAATTCTGCCATTCTGCCACCGATTTAGGGTGAAATGGAAAATGTTCACACTATCAAGCATCTGCATTTTTCTGCTCTGAGGTTTGTAGTTCTTAGTGAAAAAAAAGACTACACATTCTTATGTTTATTTGAGATGTAGACATGTTGGAAGGTGGAATAAACTATTACTGACTCAAACCACAGCCTTTGGGATTCTTGATTGCTATACATGATGCGATTTTGACAAGAAGCGGACTGAATGAGTTTGGAAAACCCTCTTAATGCTGTTTAATAGACATTCAAGGACACAACCAGCAGCTCAGGCAGCATGTAAGGTCGACCACAGAGAAGCACAATCGCAGCACTGAATACAGTTTTATTCACTGTCAAGCAAAAACGTTGCTGGGTGAGGGAGCACAAGTACAACAGGGCAGCGCAAACGGGTGTTGGAACCGGGTCGGGCCCATGCTTGGACATAGATGGATCACACTTTGGAGATGAAACAATACACAGAATACACAGAGCCTATTTACCGTAACTGTAATAGTGGTAATCTTCTGCAGTAGGCCATAGGAGTGGAAGTGGGGAAGAGGTGAGAGATAAGATTGTAGAGGTCACATGAAAAGAAACCTTCGTGTCAGCACATTTCTGCACAGGAACACCTTCAAAGTCTATAGAGCTCAACCTAAGTAGCTTCAAATGAAGGCATTGCAATTGCACTGGATTCTATATATGTTTATCTTTTTTCCTTTTTAATCATTATGTTATGCATACAGTTTCGAGAGCCAAATAATTCACTTTCACCTACTTTAGCTCCACTTTTAATCTGGCAAGTAAGCAGTGAGGAAGGTGAACCATTCATAGGTACGTACACACATCAAAAATAAAAAGGGATCATTTTCTCCTCGTCTTTTACGTCTAAGGAACCGACCTGTAAAGCTTCCTGAATGTTTCCGTTGTAGTCGATGATTTCGGTGGCACCTTGTTCTCCTTTCTGCCCGGGTGGGCCCTGCACATGTCCAACACCATTAAACACATTTTTATTTCACACATGATTACATCATATCAAAGAATTACAAGCTCAATAGAGTGCCTCCCTTTCAAAAATCTGCCTAGGCTTAACTACTGCCCCCTGGTGGTGATAACAAACCAACACTCAAACTGAGCTGTCACTCTGATGTGCTCATCCTAATCACATCCTAGAACTGAAGTGTTGTACTAGAAATTAAAAGGTTTAGCGTATCAGCATCCAGCATCATTAATTATCTTTAATATGCTGGCTTACCCTTGGTCCAATGAGCCCCAAGTCTCCTTTATCTCCAGCCTCGCCCTAATATGAAAGACAAACAACAAATATTGAACTCGAGGCACATTGCCATCACGCCTCCAGCCACACACTTTACATTTTTATAGATGCTGAGGCCTTTTAGTATTTACAGCTTGCATTTGACAGAATAAAAGAACAACTTTTTGTATCTATAACCTGTTTTTAAGGGCGATGAAATAATATCTATGTTCTTTACAGCTTCAAAAGCTGCGATAAAAGCTTGAATAAATTAATTATAAATGAGAATAAATTAAAATCCGAAGTTCAGCTTTTCGCCCTTGTTACACTGAAGGAGTTTAAAGTGTTGGTGGAGTTTAAATTTGTGTGTGCGACTGTTTTATGTGAGTTCGTTTTAATGTTGTTAATTTAATCTGATGTGCGTTGCTGTGTATCTGTGTTGCTGCCTTCTTAGCCAGCCTTTGATCTCAGAGGGACTAACTGGTTAAATAAAGGTTAAATATATTGAAAAAAAAAAACACTTGTCTTTAATGAAGACCTCACTGAAGAACAGTGTTTTATAGTGACGTACAACACAGCATTCAACTCAAAGACTCCTCCAACATTTATTAATACCTGCAAATCTGATTGTTTTTATAAACAACACGCTTAACAAGGATCATTAAGTTCTTAGTGTTTTCACATTTTTACCAGCTCATGACAAAAAAACAAACCAAGATCACTGGAAAATACATTTAGCTGGTTCAGGGATCAACTAATTCCCATGCAGTGTAGAGAAAACAAATCTGCTGTACTGACCTTTGACCCTTTAGGGCCAGGTGTACCAGCCTCTCCTTGTGAACCCTGCCATGTTTTAAAAAAAACACACAGGTGAAGAGGATACTAACGCTTAGTACTTCAGACATGCACATAAAGTTGAAGAATATAAAACAAACCCTTTTTAAAAACTTTCCTCATTTAAAGAAAATTACGCATTTCTAAAAACACATTTCCTAAAGGAAACATTATCAGCCTCTCTGACTCCTCCTGTGAGAGCTACGCAGCGAGCTCCACTAAAATAACCAGGTTTTAATACGCTGCAACCGCCAAGAAGTGGAGAACGTGTTTATTTGAACTCTGTCGCTGACAGAGGATGAGTTTCACTTCTGGGGCATGTAATAGGATGTGAACCAGATCTCTGTGTCGTCTAAGTTTAGACTGGAGATTAAGCTACCTGCAGGGGCAGCACCAGACATAAACAGAGGCAACCTCATTTATACTTGGTTTACTTTACACGGACTCCAGGGAAAGCCACGGATCTATCACAGGCTATAATGTTTTAGCCAGGTTTAACAAAAAGAGAACATGAAGTCTTGATTAAGCATCGCCTTATCTGATTTATGACTTGGAGAACTTTGCCGTGTGTGTTTGGATTGAAGAGGCTCTAGATGGCAGCAAAGCAACAGCTGAAAAGCTCCAAAGACTCCTCCAAAGACTCCTCGCTTCAGCGACTTATTTTTTTAATAATTCATGCCGTGCACAGGCATTAATGCACACTTATGCCCTTCACTTGCTGACCTTTGGTCCAGCGGGTCCCGTCTCTCCTCGTTCCCCCTTCCCCGGTGGTCCGTGGTCACCTTTCTCACCCTATGCAAAGAGAAGGAGAAGGAGAGGTGAGTTACTATTGTTCTCCTGCAAAAAAAACCAAGGTGTCATGCAGAACTGCTGATCAAAGCTGAGTTCCCTCTTTAATGTCAGCACAAGGCCCGCGGTGCATCTTCTGAACATGAGGCGGTCATACATATTCAGCATGACTCCTCAGCCCTTTCATGAGCTCGCTTACTCAACATATTCAAACGGCGAAATGTAAATACTGATGCCGAGTCAGCACGAGGCAGACATGAGATGTGACAGGGCCGAGGAAATCGACAACAAAGATGTGAAACCCTTCACCTTAAAGTCGATGATTTAAATGCACATTCTTAACTTTGAATTGTGACTTTTTTCTTATTTTGATTTGACTGAAAACAGCCAATAGAGGGAGACGTGGTAAAACTCAAGCTTCACAGTGTCTAATACTTCTTACTGATATTTAAAAACCGAGCAATTATTATCCAGCAGTATCGATTCAGTAAGGATTTAATAATAAACGGTTACTGATATGTTATTATGTGTAGTGTGAAATGAAAACAAAAAAACAAGGTAAAACGCTGATTGTCTCAAATGGAATAAACATTAAGCCAAATTGTTTTTCTACAAAGCCATTTGTTTTAGCTTCTCTCTGCCTGACATTTGATTAAGCAGCAGAGATATGCCAGAGGACAGCCAAACGCTAATATATCTCAGTTATCTGCGCACTGCAAACAGCCCGATGCAAAAGGACATGAGCACGAGCAATAATTCTTGCATGTCTGGATTATCACCGCTGGCTCCACAGTGTGATAATGTCAGGACTCAAAGGTAGTGGCACAGGATTATCTCATTCTGACCACTTCCAAGTGACATTTCGAAGCAACAGAGGTTTAATCACCTTGAGGGGGAAGCGATAATGAAGGGTAATGAGAACAGAAACTCAAAGGAATTCACGATTTCGCCGACGATCGGGCTGATAGGATCCGATAACCATCAGTCAAAGTGTTTGCGTCTCATCATTACCGGCTCGTAATATTCAGTGTGTCACTCGGAGCAGAAAATACCTCCCACGCTGTGATAAACAGCATCACAGTGACAAGCTGAAGTCACCCACCTTAGTTCCTGGGAGTCCTGGAAGCCCAGGCTCACCCTGGGGACCAAGAAACCCGGGCTCACCCTGCACAAAAAAAACAAAAACACAACCATGAGCAGCTATTATTAATTTTTCCACTGGGCGTCTCTCATGTAGCGCTGCTAATGAGCACTAAACACACACACACACAAGATGCATGAGCAAACACATTTATAATGACAGGCATGCACTTACAGCTCGCACACTTGCACGCGCACACAAGCGCGCACTCATGCATAAATCACACTCACAGATTATCAGTGGCTGGTTAATTTATCCCCTGGTTCCTCATATATTAACGAGTCTCTCCCTCTTATGAATCCTAATAGACGTTACGACTGACCTTGTTAGAAACTCATCGGGGCACGCAGAAGTGTTCTGATTAAGAGGGTCTGCTCGCGAAGACGCTTCCAATTTTTCTGCATTTGCACTTTCGCGTATGAGGAGCGAGGGTCCAGCATAAAGTGCGACGCTGGGTTTGATTTACATTACATTTGATTGGGAAATTACTTAACCGGAATGTATTATTACACCATCTGCAGCCTAGAGAACATTAGGCACTCTGGAAGTCCTCAGAGAGGCAATGGACATTTGGCTTTCAAACCTTTAAACTTTGATTGGATAAACAGCAAAGAATGCAGAGAGCAGAACAAAGTGCAAGGCCGAGTGCTACGTTAGCAAAAAAATATTGTTAGAATCCATCAAGCATACAGGCCTCTTAAGTCAAAACAGGAGTATATAAAGTGTAAAATGAAAGGGCCTTTTTTTAACAAGCCCAGCACGTTCCAAGCATATGAAAAGAAAAGAACAAAACAGGCATAACAAGCACCATCATCTCCATGCCTGTGTGAGCATTCCTTACATTCAACAGTTATATTTTAAGCTTAATGGTCCTCAAGTGCATTGATTCGGTTGCTTTTCTTTAACATGCGCCATTTATGCATTTCGATTCGCCATCTGCTCTTGATACGGGGTAAACAGTAGCTTTAAAAAACACGGAATAATCAAATAAAAGTTAAACTTCCTCTTTTTAACGAGCAGCACTTTTGACACATTGAGCCTCCTGATTGCCACCGTCAGGAAGTCGACTGAAACGTCTGCCTGCTAAGCAGCATTCAATCATTAATTCATGGACCTCCGTGTTATTCACCAATCCTAATGAGACAGTTTTCCTGCTGAACGCTGGCATGTTTAGATCAAAAGCTCAGACTGTTTGGTCTTGTCATTTCGCCTAAACTCCTCACTTTCGCTTCACAGCAGCTACCGTGCCGCTGAGCTGAAGCGCAAATCCCCACAAAGCAGGAGAAGCGAGATCGGACCACGACGTGCCACGTGTGAGGCGTGACAGCAGGCCAGCTGAGATTCGCTCTGTACTCTGCCACAGATGGACCGAAGCTGACAGACAGGGACAACACTGATGGGAGGGTGGATGAAAACAGCGAAGCATTTACCTTTATCCCTGGTAGTCCAGGCAGCCCTGGAAGTCCTGGCTCTCCCTACACAAGAAGAGTGTGACATGTTACAGCCAAGCCAAGCTAAGCTGAGTCAAGCCTCATTTGGGTTTGAAAAGCTTTATTTTCTATTTGTGTTTTCCTCTGTCTATCAAGCTGTCGTGGTTCTGAAAAGCGGCCCGCTGTCCAGAAATTGTATTTTCACCGTCATTCGCTTGTGGTAAGCATCAGCAGAAGGTACTTGCACATGCACTTTCAGACCAACTCATGCAGCCATGGCTTGACAGCGCGATTAGTACTTGTTATAAAACTCAACCCTTCACAAAGTGCAACTGAGTTTCATTTTTAGGATTTTATTGGTTTGGGCAGGTGTGAAGTGTTCGGGGTTTCTGGAAGGAAAAATCGTCTGATACTTTGGGTTAAAGTTGCAAAAGCTGTTTGCGAAAGCTGCCACGGCTTCAAGGTCCTCCGAGTTTGGCAGTGTAGGAAGAGTTGGCGTATTCTTCTATTATCAAGGTCGGGTGATTGTCAAGCTGCGCTCCCATTACCAATAAGTTTGAGTAACGTGCAGTCATTTGATTCGACTGTGGAAAACTCAAGAGGTCAGCCCCCCCCCAATCCTCCAATGGGAATACTTTGAGACTTTCAAAATAAAAATTTCTGACTTAACGGGAAAATTATGACCACTGGATTTATGGCATATGAAAAGAAATGATTAGCGCCGCTCAAGAATAATGAATCGTAATGGCACTCGGGGGATCAGAGAGGAGGCTGTAAACTGCGATTGCTGCTAATGAAAGCATTATAAAAAATTAAGTCCTTCTTGTTGACAGCTGCATAAATGAGTGCCACCCAATGGTGATGTTAAATGGGAAACAACAACTCAATCTTCTGACATTATTATGTGAAAAAAAACCCAAATTTTTAAGTGTGTCAGCACAAGCAGGGTGTAAAACAAACAATATGATTAAGCATTAAAAAGTTAGTTAGGCCACAAGTTTACTTGGCGGCAAAGCAGGAAATAAGAGGCACTTGCTAAAAAAAAACAACCTTTCTGTCGCCTGGAACTAGTTTGTCCAAACAGATAAAAGAGATTGAGAGTGTAATGGTGCAATGTCAGCAGAAGTCTGGTCAAAGGCCGGACAATGGCTCAGTTCTCTTCTTCGGCGTGACTGTTTATTAGTTTCTCAACAAAAGCTGTTTCTTCAGCAACATTCTCCCGGCTGCCATTGTTGCCTCGGAAAGTATGTCAAACACTACAACAAACAACGGTTGGGAACAGAGGTCGTAGCGGCGAATATCGCTTGAACAACAAAAACTGAAGCAGCAGAATAGGGTGACCTTGTGGTTGGAGCTAAGGGAAATGCAAGCAGAAACATGGAAACAAGAAAAAAGGAGCCAAAAAAAAGAGAAAAATCCAGAAGATTAGTATATCCAGAGGTGTTAGTATGAAACTGGAGACCCTACACTGGCTCTAAACAAGAATCCAGCTGAATTAAAGTGAACTGAAGGGCTGTGATGTACTGAAGGTCAACTTGAAACCATTCTTAATGCCATTTAAACAATAAAGTTGGGCTGAGTTTTGAATGAGCATGTCCATATTTGAGCTTTTCTAATTTGCAAAAGTTTAGATGTGTACAGTCACAATGATGAAAAATAAATAAAGACTTTCATATACACTCAGCTTTCCTAAAACTATTCACCGGTCGAATTATATTTTGAGTAAAATATGTCGGTATGTTTAAAACCATACTACTGTGACTGTTGCATGCAATTATGTACTACTTCCTTTATGCTGTGTATCAAAAAGCCATGAGGTGTAGCAAAGTGTAGTCATTACCTTTAGTCCACTTCTTCCAGGCTCTCCGGGTTCACCCTGTAATGCATGTAAAGAGTTTTCTATTTAACGGTGTGACTGATTTCAAAACACCACCAGCTATCTGTACTTCAGCTCTGCATGTATTAACAGAGAGTCCTTTATAAGTTCTTAATCTTAGTAGTTAGTTTCAATTGGTAACAAAAAAGAGACCTGATCCAGTTTTGATTTTCACAAATGAAAGTAAAGTACGTATATCTATTTTCTTTCATGTTGACTACACTTACCTATTCCTGTTCATTCATGTTCTAGAGTAACACTGTAGCTCGTTATTGTGTCATTGCTTTACTAATGGAAGTCTTGTCCATTTTTTCCACATTGAATCCAATTAAAATGAATGAAAGTAGCACAGACTAGCATTCGTCTGCAAACTATACTGCTCAAAAAAATTAACAGAATTCTTTGAAGACACATCAAGTCTCAGTGAGAAGGGCGTTGGTTTAGCTCACTGTGTTGAGCGGGTGCCCACACGCCCTTTGGCTCAGAGCAGCCAACCCGCGGCCCTTTGCCGCATGTTTCCCCCTCTCTTTCTCGCCTTTTGGATTCCTGTCAATTCTTCAATCTGAGAAAATCTAATTTTCTCATTGAAACAAACATAATGTCCCAGAGGTGTTCTGTTTGATTTAGGTGAGGTGAGTTTGGGAGCCAGTGAAGTCCTTCATCGTCCAGGAACTGCCTGTGAAATCACCACTTGAGGCTGGCATTGTTGCGCACCGGGAGGAACCCGGGACCACCTGAGCCAGCATTGGTTCAGAAAATCGAACCGAGGATTTCTTCCTGATACCTAATGAAGGTCAGAGTGTTGTTGGCTAGCCTGCAGAGCTCTGTATGCCTCTCCGCTGATATGCCTCCTCAGACCATCACTGATCCACCACTAAACCTGTCATGCTGAACGATGTTTCAGGCACCACTAGAGGACGTCGGGCCTTCAGGCCAGCCTCATGAAGGCTGTTTCTGATTCTTTGGTCAGAGACATTTACACCAGTGGTCTGCTAGAGGTCATTTTGTAGGTCTGGCAGTCCTTATATAGTGCTAATCCTGTTCCTCCTTGTACAAAGGAGGAGATACTGGTCCTGATAATGGGTTAAGGACCTTTTACAGCCCTATCCTGCTCTCCTAGACTAACTGCCTGTCTCCTGGAATCTCCTCCATGCTCTTGATATGGTGCTGGGACACACAGCAAACTTTCTGCCAGTGGCACATCTCAGTGTGACATCCTGGAGGAACTGGACTATCTGTGTAACGTCTGTAGGGTCCAGGTATCGCCTCACGCTACCAGCAGTGATACTGACACAAAATGCAAAACTAATGGGAAGCAGTCAGAAAACTGTCAGTGGCCTCCATCTGTAAAACCATTCCTGTTTCGGGGGTTGTCTCGTTGTTGCCCCTGTAGAGCACCTGTTGTTAATGTCATTAACACCGAAGCAGCTGAAACTGATTAACAACCCCCTCTTACTTAACTGACCAGATCAGTATCCAGTTAAACACACTTGATGCTTTACTGCTTTTTGTTAGCGTAGTTTAGTTAACACTAACTAATAAACTAGCACTCCAGCCAGTTATGCTAATATATTGAGTTCAGAAGCCAAAAAGCCAAGCTGGTGAAGGCTAAAATGCCAGATGTTAATGCTCCAAAGGATAGTTAACAAACCAAGGAACATCTGTCCTTTTTCTGCTGTCTACAGTTTAAACTATTTAAAAAATACCTGTAGCTTTCCATGCATACACAGTCACACAACTTGGATTTTAATGACATTTTCCATTTAAAAATCTTAAACCAAGGACAAAATGACAGTGGTCTGTGAAACAACAAGCTTTAGCTTAGCTCTCACCTTGATGCCTGCTGCAGAGGAGCCTGCATCTCCCTAAGAAAGAGTCACGGAAGAAAAGTCAGAAAGACACAAAAGGCAAAACAAAAAGTGACAGAGACTGTTAAAAGAGTCGATGGGCTTGTCTGTGAGGCCACCGGAGGAGTCAACATTATTGTGCAATTACATTTACAAAAATGCTGACTTATAGAAAAGAAACCCATTTACCGAACAATGCGGAGCATAATTTCACAACTGCTGCATTTGACTGGATAAAACTGGGCGAAAACACAATTTGAAGAGCAGATTGTTTGCTATTCTAAACAGAGAATGTACCTTTTCACAAAAGCTTGAGACAGCATTTTTATGACTACGGTGCTGGGAATCGTTTCAGTTTTACCCTGCAGCTGGGCAGGGGTGATGACATGCAGGGTGAAATCTAACACTATATACAATAAGAAGAAATCCACAGCAGTATAGGAGGTGGAGGTGTTTAAGGAGGCACACTAACAGGAACCACTGAAAGCTTTGTTCATTGCTTCTCTTTAGATATGGCACAGAACTAGAAGGAGACAGAGCTACTTATATCACATTTTTCCAGCAAAGCTGTCCAGACACCAAGAACCCAGACCCTTTTTTCTATGCACTGCATCACTACTGCAGTGTACAGTAAAAACAGACATAAAACAAGGGGCCAATAAGTCTAATTACGGGTGGTTGGTGGGAAAAAGGATTGGGGAGGAGGAGGCTGGGTCTTTAGCTCTGGTGTGGACTCTGTGGTTTCACTACACATACGCCTCGTGCTCAGAAGTTGCTGAAGGAATGCCTCTCGCCCTCAGCTTTTTATGGGAGTCATTATGATGCATAGCACACAAGGCAATGTTTAATTGTGGCTTTTTTTTTGCACACAATAAACTGCGTTACTGTTTACAGCTGGGTTTTGCTGCATACTCAGGGTGCTTCTATCCCAATCTTAAAAATTCATCATTCCACTTTTTAATATATATAAATGGACATTTTCACAAGTTCTTTTATATTTTATTGGGGTACAAGGTGGGTGAAGTTTTACAGTTAACTACAAAAAAATAAAGGAAAAAAAGCTCTTTCATATTATTACAATTCATGGGAGACAAAAGAATGGCTTTTAAATCATTTTACACAATTAAATAAAAATATATTTCTGGCCAAATACTTAGGAGACAACATGGATTTGTTTCATCTTAAAACATATATAAATATATATATAGTAAAGAAGGACCAGGGGCCCATTTTCCTGACTTTCTTGTGTCTTCATTGAATATAAATCAAACATAAAAGTCAGAGCTGGTTCACATCTGCTGCTTGTCGACAGGGGTAAAAGTGTCACATTTGTACTTAACTGTTAAAATTTTAGCAATAAAAACAACAACAACAAAATTACCTTGTGACGCTCATAATCAGTGGACTATATGCAAGCATAATTAACCGTTTCCACATAATTAATCACAGCGGGATCGTAATGTGCTCGTACTGCGGAGAAATAAAACGTTACATAATAAATTGTAAAGTTTCACCGTGTGAAGCAAAGCCCTGAAAACAAGGAGGATGCTACAAAAGCGATCGAGCCTTCATTCCTCGGCTGCTGAAGCAAGAAGCCCGCTGGCGTGACCGATCTAACACAAGTGACACCGAGCTCTAGAAGCCGAACGAGAGCCCTGACCAAGGGAGAGTTTAATCTCTTCCAAATGTAGGAGTATGAGATGGAAAAAAGCGGCGGAGCTGGGAGGTGTGCTGAGGTGTGGCACAGAGTGCTGACACGTCCCAACTGGGCCAATTACCACGGTGAGGCTACAGCGTGCAATTTAGCCGCAGAGCAGACTAAGATGGAGAGCCGTCACCGCAACTCCACTTCTTTACACCCACCCAGACCTGTCGCTGCCCGTTGGCATTTGGAGATAATAGCATGGAGGGCGCTTAATGTATGCCTTGTAAATCATGCCATTTTCCAGCTGTTTGCTTGGGGAATGAGATGAGCGCATTTCATGGCGAGAATTAATCGCTGAGCAACGAAGGCATGGCTGAATTGTGACAAATTAATACCACCGCAGTCGTCAAAATATGACTCTTACTCCACATTACAGCCATTAGCAGTGATGACCGAATTCAGCGGGCCCCGGCTAAATATTACCCCCTGTCCCTGAGTTAAAATATATGTGAGGCAATGCAAATTGTGATTGGCTCCCAGGGCAGAGAGGCCTTGCCAGTATTTGAAATGCTGCCAGTTCACAACAGCTTGGACCGGATCTTAGGATTCAAAAATGATACCAGCCGCTGTGCCAGACTGGCCAGAGCCAAGCAGTCATAGCCTGGAACTTCCCAAAACAAAATCAAAAGTTTGATTTGGTGTATTAAAAAAAAAAACAACTTTAAAGAATTTTTCAATTTGTGAGGTCCAACTTTTTCAGCAAGAAGAGTCACAGTTAATTTCACACCTACTTAAATACTTAGGCTGAATGCATCAGAAGGAAATGGTTTAGAACTAAAGCTTTTAACTGTGGTAATGATTTGTTTTAAATGAGGCCAAAAATGGACATGCAGGGGCTGTTAGAAACATTTCTCTCTACGCTTAATGATGGCTTACGGACGCAACAGAGCAGGTAATGTGTTATATAAATGTATACTAAACAGTGAGTGAACATAAGTGAGTATAATTACACAGATGCTTTTCTTATGTACAATTAACATACCTATTACTTTTCCCGTGCTGACTGAATGATATGTTTTAGTATGATCATATTTTCCTTCCATATTGCATTTTGCAGTATTATATATTTTTAAAAATTGGAAACTCCTGGTCACTAAAGAAAAGTTTGCATTCCCTGAAGAACTGCTGAGTGGTTGATGACTGTCTGTGGTTTAAATTAAAGTCCCACACATGCAGGCCAAAAGAGAGGCTAGTGACCCCCTTACAACCTCCGGTTGCTAGGGAAAAATGTGTATACCCCAACCAGTTGCCATGTGGTTGCACTAGCTTGCTTTCAGTCACTAGATGAAATTGGTTGCATAGAGGTATACGGTCCTCTATGCGACTGCCTTCTTGCGACTGCCTCGTTTGCATGTATGATGGTCGTGATTGCTCATAGCTTGGGCAAACTTTAACTGCTATGGTAACTTGACTACTAGTTTGACTACAATTTTTACTAGTTTGATTACAGCTTTTGCAGTGTTTGGAGGCAAACTGGTATCTACTATGAAAGCTATGGGCGTCCGTGGCAATCTGCTAGCAACCAAGACAGCCGCAAGGAGATTTTTGGTGGAGCTTTTATCCTGCCACACGTAGCAACCGCCAGCAACTACTTGCCAACCGGTCAGGGATTACTTGGGGTTGATCTAGATCTTGGTTGATCTTGGTCGCTGCCAGTCGCTAAATGAAATTGGTTGCATAGAGATATGCGGTCCTGCATTGAAGACCTTCTAGCAATTGCTTTGGTTGATGGTATGTTCTACACCCAGCAACCTATAGCAACTACTCTCCAACATTTTATTGAATATACTCCTTTCCATGGCGGTTGTCAGCAGCTAGTTGTAGCAATTTTTTTATTTACATCAATGTTTTCATTAAACACCTGGAAAACAAGGTATATTTCTATGGAATTCAATTAAATTATCTGCACGTGAGCTTATACAAACAAGAAACTAAACACAAGGCTACTTGGAGCTGTTGGAGTCCTCAGCACGTCAGCTTTTTAACCTGCTCTTAAGAGCGAGTGAGCATGTCAGTCAGAGTATATCTGTCCTGTCACTTAGTCTCTTTCACACTTCACAGGTCCCCCACAGTCAAAACAATCTCCCTTTGTATCATGCAAAGCACAGCCAGACTGCTTACACCGCCAGTTCTCTCCCCCCTCTCTCTCTGCACTCCCCGAGGTCTCTCTGCTCACCATACCGAAGCTTTCGCTGCCTCACCTTTCACCTCACATTACCACATTTTCCCCGCAGTGCGTGCTGTGTATTGTTAACTTTGGCATCTTCGGCATGGAAGACTAAAGATGCCCTCCTTCCCTCCCATGTCCCTCTGTTCTCTGGTTTCCTCTTCCTCCCGTGAAGCAACAATAAGATCATAAAAGAGAAAGTGATCAGATGCAAAACTCTGATGACAGGGGGCTCCGCTTGGCAACACGTTCCCTTCACTTGCACTGAAAATCAATCAGCCCTCGGTGTGCCTGACATCTGGTAAACTCATCTGGATGTCTATTGGTTCGAATTCCTCTCGCCATATGTCGTGCGCTACGTTAAACAAAACACTCATTTTTACGTCCTGATGCTGACAGTCTGAGATGAGGTAATCCACATCCATCGTAAACATGGCAAAAATCATAATTATTTGTAGTCTGCCTTTCACTGTGAAATGCATCAGTGTGCACTCGAATGAATGGCAGGTGATCGTCTACAGAAGTCTGAATTCCCGTGGCTATTCGATTCATCTTCCTCTTCTTCACTCCTGAAGCAAAAATCCATCATCTTCTCTCCTTTTATTGCACCAAGGTAAACTAGATCAAAGCGGCGCTTGAGCTGCAAAGTTTTATCGCCCTCCTCTTTTCCTTTTTGTTCACTCATTTTCCACAGATGATATCCTGCATCTGTTTCCCTCCAATGGTGTCCTTTCTTGGCTGCCGAGTTTTAAAAACCACAGTGCCCATAAAATGAGAAGTTATCAAAGTTTTTCTGCACCAAACAGCAATAAATTGGCAGTGACATTTTCAGTACACGGCTTCTGGTCTGCTGCCGGTCTATCGGTTACATTTTGTTTTTATACCTAACTCTGTATAAGCACCTCTGGTGTATAATACATCTCAGCATTTTGCCCTCAGATACTGCGTTTCAGTTTCTTTGGCAACTCCGAGGAGAATCTTTATTGTTTCCCACAAGTGTGAGAAGCTAAATCAACATTTTCCCCCCCAAAAAATAGCTCAATTCTATCCATAATTGATTTGTTTCTGAAATGTTTTACAACTTATGAAGAGTAAAGAGGTCCAAATTTTGCCCAGAGGTCATCCAATACAAATGAGGCTGTGACCTATTTTCATAAATGCTCCTTAAAGAAAATAATAAGAGCGAAGGCAGCATGGCAAGCATAATGTGTTTCTGGATATGATGTCAGTGTGCTAATACAAAGCAAAGAAACTCTTCCCGAAAACAAAAGCTTTTTGGACAGAAACATGAATCTATTAGTTTAGTTCTGAACAATCTGCCCAGCAGAGCTTCGTTCTGCCTTTTGTTGGAAATGAATCTCAACTTGACAAGCTGTCTTGAAGATAAATGGTACCAAATTAATGCAGAAACCATCCAACCAGAAAATGTAGCATCAGCGTAGCATAGCAATTAAGTCCACATTAAATACAAAGGACACATCAAGTGCCAGGATGACTGCTTATGTGCAGCCTTGACTACAGTACAACTGATGACCCTTGACCCCAGCTGTTTCTACTGAACACTACAGTTCTCCTCTCAGATGGCTAATGTTAACTTTTTTTTACGGTTTTCTGGCCACCGACAGCCTCTCTGTTGGTTCCCTGTGCAGTGTCCAAGACATAAACAAAAGAGAACAAAAACTGAGGATTTCACATACCTTCTCTCCCGGTTCACCTTTCGGTCCCTCCTCACCCATATCACCCTGCAATGACATCACAGAAACCTGTTCAGTCTCTTGAACGCAGGAATGAGTCAGTGCTGACAGTACATGACATGAAACATGATTGCTTAAACAAGCTTAGCACACAGTAGGACACGCTTCTTCTTCTGTGATTGCACTGCAGCAAAGCTGCTGCCTTATCTTCACTCTGATCACTTAGCCGTCAAATGAAGTTCAAATATAAATGTAATATTTAGGTGATGCCCTGTTACGAAGCTCCTAAGCTCACTGCATTGAGAGCTGTGATAAACTTCACTTCTTAACTTTTGCAATATTAGCTGCACGGCCGGGATCAAATGCCATAGCTCATCCCATCCATGGTATGAGTCGGTGGAAGCCATTTGACTGGTAGTTTTCTTTATAAGGAGAATGTCTTGTTGTTGGAATAACCTTCAAATGAGTAAGTCTGGTGAGCCAGCTTTTTTTCTGCACCCCCCAAGAGGCTGTCATGTCTCAAATGCACGCTCTACGCGCATTCCCAGGCTCTCAGTTGTACTTTGTTTTTCCTGTTAAATAGCAACAGTTAGCATACGATACCGAGCTGGTAAATCTATCTGCTCAGCATCAGCATGTCAGCACGCTGGTTAGAACTTAACTCAAAGCACACAGACCCTCAGTCTCTGTAAAATGTTGCTACACTCTTGTTTTATCAGTGGATTTCGTATCACAGCACGGCTATAAATCCCGACTGTGTAAATGTAGTGAAACATGACATGTTTCATCAAATGAAATTAAATGGGGAAACACAATCATTTGCAATCATGAGTGTCTTTGTAAGTTATCCCTGTTGTGATGTCAAAATATATACATATATTTAAAAAACTGCAACAAGCTTTCTACTTTCCCTTTTTATCTGTTAGAAGCCTTTTTTCTTTTTTAATTAGCTTGCTGACTAATTAATGAGAACAAAAACAAGTGTTTAATGTTAACATGTCCGACTCCTCTGAAAAGAAAACCTCAGAGTACTTTGAGCCAAGCTGCCTGGCAGGGAAAAGGTCATTTCACTTTTAATAAATCCCCATGATTTTATATTAAGATTAGACCGCGAATCAAACAACGCCTCGCAGTTCCAAGGATATGAAATCAAAGGGTGTCTCATTGTGTTACGCTATTAAAAAAAAAAAAAGAACTTCAAGAAAACGAGATTATTTTAACAGCTTCAATGCTTCAAATTGCTGTTTATTTTTCCATCTAGGAATTTATCATAAGTTGAATCGACAAAGCCAAAAAGTGCAGTTTTTGCTAGCAGCGCTGGCCTGCCACATGGCATCTCTTCCAAACCCGAAGGTCAGGACCCCATTAGTGCTCTGACAAGTCTCAGGATGATTACATGACTGGAAATGATAAAAAAAAAATTAAATCTGCAGAACAAATCGTTTATTTTGTCAGAATTTGCTTAATTAACTGGACGTGGTTTCCTCTTTACCCTCCTGCAACCTGATGAAATGATCTGAAAAAGGTGCATCCTTCTTCTGGAAAACTAGTCACGATTTTTAAGACATGCAACTTGTGGCAAAGCCAAGCGGCCAGGAGTCGACAAAGCACAGAACCAGGTTCATACTAACACAAACTGACACACTGGATGCTCGTGTACTTTTTCAATCCATTGTGTTAAGGCTAGAACGTTTCTGCATTTAAAAAAACAATATTTGCGCTTTAACCTTTTTTTGTGCATTGGGGTAAAGCATACACACGATGCTGTGAACTGGGATTGCTAGGAGATGCTGTCACATCATTACAGCAAGCCAGGTGTGTTAGTGACAGAGAGACTGTCTCTGATTCAGCTCCGAACTGATCCAGCGGACAACAGCTGCCCGAGGGCCAGTTTTGTGGTCGATGAAACACACACGATAAGTCATCACTTAACTCTCCAGCCCGCTGCACTGTCATCTCGGTCAGTGTTTCACACCTCCCAGCCCGCTGCCGTCCAACAACAGCAAATAAGGGCACCATTAGAATTACAGAACAGGGGGAATAAAGCTGCTGTTCCTCTGTGAGCCTGTTTTATGGGTCTGTTCTTAGGTTTACTTAACGGCCTGGAGTCGGTGAAGCTGGGTGCAGTTTTTGTGACTCACTAAATCATTGACTCACTGGTGGCTAAGTTACAGAAGGGAGGCAACTTCAAAAAAAACAAAAAAACCAAGCTGGAGCTGGGAGATGTAAAGGCAGAGCTGCAGTGATGAGATAACAGACTGACGCTAGCAATAATGTCCGAAGATCCAAATTAGCGCCTTACCTTTTCACCTCGTTCTCCCATTTCACCCTGTAAGGAAGGAAAGCAGAGCAACACAGACAGAAAAAATGAGGGTTGGGGGGGTTATTGCACACACTCGGGGTCAGATCGTATCTGGGGTTAAATTCACATTTGATTATAAATGTTATGACTGCTTTTTTCCCCAGACAGACCCTGACATGAACTTTTTTTTGTTTTTTAAATTTAAAATCATCCTTGCATTATCATTGCAACATATTTTTATACCATGCATTAAAGTCTTCATGGAGGATATATATTTTCTGTTACGTCAAAGATGAATACATGTATATGCATGTTTTTCAAAACCATGAAAAAGAAACCACAAAGGGACAAAAAGGCTGATGGTCAAAAGGTAAGATGAAAAATGACTGAAAGCGACAAATTCAAAGGGGAGATGCTTCTGTGAGAGGATAAAGAAAGTATTGAAAATGACTTTAACCCTCTGGAGTCAAAGGACGTCTCCAAGTCACATGACTGAATGAAGATGACCCTGCAGCAAGACGCAGCCTCACCGAGTCTCTGTTTCAATTTGTATTAAAAGTGTGAACTATATACCGCTTTTTAATCCTAACAGTGCAGTTAAGGTTTCTGATGTGATAATAATATTGTTAAGCTATGTAAAATAATCCATATATCAGCAAAAGTGCTCACATTGAGTCTTATATTTGAGATCATCTCAACAGATATTTGGGATTCAGGTATTTGTTTGATATTGCAAAGTTTGCTGGCAATGGTTGGTGCTGCTCTCACAAAGTGCAGGGTGGGATAACATGACTTTGACCTCAGAGGGTTAACCCAAAAAAAAAGGGGAAAAGCGACTGCTATGACTTTACAAGAATATGAGCACACAGAATATGTGTGCACCCCGACCTTGGCTCCTGGAACACCGTCCAGTCCTGGGATGCCAACATCCCCCTACGGACAGCACAAGATACACACAGTGACTGACTCAGTGTGCTGTGTAAGCAGTTCGACTAAAGATTCAAGGTCAGGAGATATGACCCCTCCACTCCCCACCCCACAAAAAACAAACAAAACAAAACAAAATGCATATTTTTCTTCTTAAAATTCAGATAACGATTGACTCAGACATAAGAGTGAGCGTATGGTGCAAAGGGCTTTTGCAGGAGAGTTGGTGATGGAGCACGAGACAGGTGAGAGTCAGCTACACTGACAGAACTGCTGTAAGGAGCGTAAATGTACAGCTACAGCACTATGAATTCTATAACATTCCCCGAAAGTTCACATGTATCAAATATTGAAACCACAAAGTGAACGTGAAAGACGAGAGGATAAACAAGCTGATTAAAAGCTTAATTATCTGGTTTGGTTCTGTGTATGTGCAGAAGAAGAAAAGCCAAGCCCGTCTGATGGATGCCAGTTTGCCGTTAGCCTCGATCCCTTGTCTCCGTGGCTCCCTAGCTGAGAAACCAACCTCTGTCCATCTGCTGCCAGAAACAATTAACCTCCTGACCTTTGCAAACATACCACGTCATTATCCTTTCAGAGGAGCAGTAGCTATTCCTCAGCCCAGACAGACAGCTTTAACCAGATGAAGCTGATTAATGTAGCCAGGGTGGAAAAATAACGCAGTGCATTACTTGGATTAAAATACATGTCACTGGGCAGCTCGGTACTGGCCATATTCGAAGGAAAATTGTGTTATTGGATGTCATTTTTCAATATCTTAATGCTATTTTCGCTTTTCCCCAAAATGCTTTATGTTCATGGGAAACTCGGCATGTCTGATCCACGCTGGGTGTGTCCCTGCAGCTACACACTCGTGGTGACGTTCGTCATAAATGCCGAAGCCTCGGATCATTCGTCAGCCCGCATATGGGAGTCATTGACATAATAATGACACCCTATTGACATAATGATGATAGAGTCTGATTAGGAACTCCAAAGGTTGGCTTGATAAGGTGGCATTAGTGATTCTGCTGGGATATCCATGTCAAATCAATACCGTGTCTGTGCGAGTGGACCCGCCACTGCACTCCTGAGCAGCTTTAACTGCTTTTGAGTCAAACTTTCTGCAAGAGTGAGACTTACATACCATAACAGGTTCTGCTTTATAACTGCACTGCACAGCATTGGAGATCTATTTCATGGCTGCTACAAAACCTCACTCCTTTCATTTTGGAAACAGAATTAAGCTTTCAGCCTCCACTGTAGCCAGAGTTAGCATGGATTTTACTTTAAAATGAAACTTCTTCACTCTGGTTCCTATTACAGCCATACGTGCCTCTCCTTTCTTTATAAGTGCATGTTTGAGATTAGAGCGATGCAGCCCTCAAACTGTCTCCCCATCCATTCTCTTCACTTATACCATCGTTTGTCCTGGAATAAATATGCTTTTCCATCTTTTTTTTCCTCCTTCCCTCCACCCATTGTGAAACACCTGCACTGTGTCTTCTTTATCCGCTCCGAGAATGAATAGCAGACATGAACTGAGTGTGTGAACAGATTCAGAGGCAGCCAGAACGGTACTTTGTGGTTAAGGCTTGAAGAAGAAGCCCACGGGTTTTCTCCCAAAACGGAATAGCGGTTTGAAATTGTCAAAACTTTTTTTTCCTGATATAAAAAACTAAAACACATGGGGAGAAAGATTAATGAAAGATTAATGCTCAAGTGAGCCTTTTCATGATAAAATACTATCAGGTGCGCAGATGGATGTCGGTTCTCTGAACTTCGTGTGCATAATTTTATTTTAGGGACACTTATAAAAAGTCTTGAGGGACAATAATGCTGCCTAGTAGTGGTGTTTTTTTCCTCTTGGAAAAGTACATTCACTAATAAAAACAACAGCAAGTCAGCAAGAACTAGTTAAAAGCCCAGAAGTGTAGAGCTTTACAAGAATTCAGTGTAAATGAGTTTGCTCACCTTCAGTCCATCAACACCGGGGATGCCAGGAGGCCCGAGTGAACCCTGGGAAATAAAAGCAAAGTTTGTTGGGTTTTTTGCATCATTACACTCGACCATCTCGCTGCTCGTACCATCACGGCCGGCTCAACGGTTGTAAATAAACACCGGCGGCGTATCCGTTCTGTCTGCCGCTGATCAAGGCGTGCTCTGATGTTACTGCGCCAGACCAGCATAAATACTGCATGTCATATTTTATTATCTGCTCTGTTATGGACAATACAGCCAGAAGGCAAGACCGGGAGCTGAGGACACTCCTGCTGCACTTCAAACTGAAAATGTACTGCCCTGTGAAATAAAGAAATGTTTCGCACGGCAGATGTACTCGAGATTTTACCGCATCCACTGCGTCAGCTTAGTAGAACTTGATTTAGACTCTTAATGAACGCCCACTCCCTGTTCTTCGCGGTTTGCTTATGTTGGCTTTTTGCAACGCTTTCAGAATAAAAGCGATTTACAGTTACCGGTCGCATTTAAAGATGTATCAGAAATGTTTGCGAGATGTGAGATACAGTCGCTGGAAAGCATCGTGTCAAGGGTTGAAAACCGTTCACGCTGGATTTTCTCGTCATGCGGTGGCACCGAATCAGTCACCGAGCTGATGAAACTTGAATAACCCTCGACGCGGCCCCTCTACTAAACACAGCGCTCCACTAGCAGCAGATCTAATTGAGTAGCCTCCGGGCCTGGCTTATGAGTCATTAACACTGTGGTGTGTCATCATTGACCCCTCCACACACACACACACACACACACACACACACACACACCCTCTCCCACGCCGACGGGAGGCCTTGCCGACAGATGACAGTGCAGACAGGAAGTGTCTGATTGGGTTACACTGAACAAACACTGGCAGCTACCTGATGGCTGGATATAGCTTACATCTGTTCCTCACATCAGCGCCACCAGGGACCCGCAGCCTGTATCACAGCACTTAGCTCCAGGCTCTCTGTTCTCCATCTCTCTCCTTCTCTGTCACCCTTTTTTCCCCACTTCTCCTTCTCCTGTTTATTCGCCATGACTGTGCAGTGTCTGTTGCTAATATGCAGGTAAACATACTCATCAAACAACACGTTTACAACCGTTTGTGCAACGAGAGCTGTAGTTTGGTTTAGATCAGAATTCAACAGAGGGACAAAAAAAAAGTTTCCTTTGTACTTTTATGTCACAACCAAGTCAGCAAATCTCATTTAGTTTTCTTTAAGAAAAGCAAGAAATGCCAGCAAGAAGAAAGAAATGATTTTCTGTAGCTTACCTTCGGCCCTTGCGGCCCCTCAGGTCCCTATAAATGAGAAGAGAGACGGAGAGAGATTGAGTGCAGGAGAAACGCAGCAAAAATAGTTCATGTCAGATGAAATAATACAATTACCAGAGCCAACATGGTCAGAGCAGAGAGACTGGCAGAGCTTGTGGTAGGATTTCATGCAGCGCGCACACACCCTTCAGGCAGAACCCGAATCACAATCAATCCCTTGTTTTATTCTCCAGCAAAGAATGAAAATCCGCTCACTCCGTGCCTTCTTTTCGCTGAAGTGACCCATAAACAGGAATCTTTAATAAGCTCATGAATAACAAAAGCTTTTATGGTTTTATCTTTTATGTTGATCTGTCTTTACTCGTTTTAGTGACTGTAAAAACTTGTCTCGTTTGGCCGCACTACGTTCCGAGTCTACGGTCCAACACATAGAGAGGTTCATTACCTAAATGGGCCAATATCTGGAAAGCTTCGCGAAGCTAACAAGTTAGCCAGGGGGGGAGAAAAAGGCGCCACATATCTAAGGCAGATTTAAATCATGGATCGATGTGTCTGGGAGGACAGTTTCTATTTACAACCTGCTGTTTACTGCAGTGAAACTGGAGGCCGCGTTGGGCTGTCGGCCTCCTCCGCTGGAACCTGCCTAAAACAACACGACCGCATCGTGAAGAAACTGGGAAGCCTGGGTGAAAGTTAGCTCCTTCCATGTTTCTCAAAGACTTTTGAGCTATTGCACCAGCGCGGCAGTTCATCAACACCTTTACGCCTGGCTGTTATGACACCTCACGTTGGCCGGCTTCTTTCTCACTTTCGGCCATTTGGCTCGTCGCTCGCAGCTGAGTCAAGGCCAGGCAGACCTTGTGCCCCGCAAGCTCTCTACAGCAGCAGCTTTTCCTCGCTTTACTCACGTCGATGCGGTATAACTGGCAAAGCTCAAGATACGGTCCCCTGATGTGTGTAAAACGTTTGTATGAGTGTTAAAAAGAAGCCAACGAGGACACGTTCGGGTTGAAAAGTTAAGACTGTCAGTGCAAATTTGCCTGAAGAAGAAGCCCGGTTTGATGTCGGCCTACTTGTGACTTGACGGCGATTAAATTCTGCGAATAAGCTGATTGTTGGATCGTTTTTAGTATTTGTTGTTAAACCGGGCTATCACCAAGTAACTGTACCTCAAAACTTTCCTCTCCCAATTTCCATTTTTCCCCAAAATTGGCCCGTTAAAATCCCTGTAGCAACAAGTTCTCACATTTTCAGAAATGGCCCACACAGTTGCAGCTCATTTATGGTGCATTCCTTGTGCACTTACAGCAAAAACCTCAATGAACAACTTTCATTATCCTAGCCAACCAAGAAAAAGGTTTTCCTCCCATTTGCCTTTAAAAGCCTTTGTTAGCTGTCCTCAGTAGGGTTTAGTAAACATCTTTATGACCCACTAGGTATGTGAGAGCATGTGCCGCTCGCCTGAGCGCTAATTAGCTTGGCTACATCTGAGAACACTCAGAAGCTACTGCTGAAAAGCAGTTTTTTTGTTGTTTTTTTTAAAGAAAGTCAAGAGCGCTTAAGGAAGTCTTGGCTCTTTTGTTCTCGACCCTGGATCCTGACTTTGGTGAAAAATGAAAAGGGAAGAACAATCCAAAGATCTTCGTGAAAAAGGATTATTATTCCATCTAAAAGTGTTCATCACGATAGCAGATGTTCAGCATGTAGCGGCTTAGCTGCCTCATTTAGCATTCATAAAGGAAAGAAATTCCACAAATGTGCAATATCAACAGGCTGCCCATTGAAGTCGAGCATCCGAGCACAAAAACAATGCGCTGAATGTTTGGTACTTTCATTCATGATTCGGACGTTGCGAACAATGAAGCCATTCCCAGGTCAATTCCCACACTCAAGCAGCAGCACTTGAACCTTTAAAAGTTGAAGCACTTCCAGAATGTGTGGCATTCACGTAAAAAATATTCCTCTGATCATAGAACAGAAAGGCTCCACACTGAAGTTTGTTCTGTTCAAGGCTTTTGTGTCAGTTATACTGGGAGTTTTCAACTATTATCAATTATTTAAACTTTTAAACAAATGTATTTTTTCTTTTTTTGCCTTAAGTTGTAGCTATATGTGCTTATTGCGGAGGCGTGCTTTATTCAAACTGTTCACATAACATCATTTTCTAAGAGTTTTCAATCACTCTTTATTGCTCCTGCCACTATAAACAAAAGCACTGTAGCCTGGTAAAGCAATAATGCAGAATGGCTTAAGTTAAACCATTCAAACCTTCACCTGTCATGGCTGCGCTGACATTAGGCTGTTTTAAAGACATCTGATAGCGGACTGCTTTCTAAACTACAGTATGGATGTGTCCTTAGCTACCAGTGGGGATGCGAAGGCCGCTTCTTTGTCTAGTTAGAGGATCTAGGCTCAGGTAACACTGGATGTATTGCCCAAACATGGCCCGTATTAACAGTTGTTTATGGGTCTCTTTTGGCCTGTACTGATAATGTTGATTCATGGTGAGAATGGCCGCTTCAGCTCAGCCACAGGTGGACACAACAGAGGGGCCAGATGTCAGATGTGCTGTGACATTTGGGCCACATTTGGTGCACTCATGTCAAATGTAGCTCGTAACTTCAGGGCCATGTCTGACCCCACAGAATACTCGGAGTGCCGTAACTGAGTCATAATGTCCAATTACGCCTGAATGTGCCTGCTATGTGGGGAGATGCTCACTGACATTCAGGTGATTTTAGATTATATACATATATTACAGATGTCAGATTTTCAAGTTGTTTCTGATCTGTGATATCTCCACAACTACACAAGCCACACGTGTAGCTTAATATAAATTTACAGAAGATTCACAGGATTTGATGCAAATTTCCATTATTTTCATGAAACATCTGCACTTTGATTTAAAGTTATATGCTTTACATGGTAGTCGGGTCAAAGAGAAGAAAAGAGAGGCTTCGTAATGGATTTTGTTACTAGCTACATTCCAGCTGTAGTCCCTGCAGGTGAATGTGATCCAGTGACCTCAGCGTTTTAAACATTCTGGCTATGGTCCTGTCTGTGGGCTCATTTATCAATCCATCCATCCATTTCCTTAACTACTTAACCATACAGGGTGGGGCCTATCCCCAGCTGCCACTGGGCGAGAGGCAGGGTACACATGGAGAAGTTGCCAGTACATCACAGGGCTAACAGGGAGAGACAAACAGCCATTCACATCCCCACCTATGGCCAATTTAGAATCTGTAATTAACCTCTCGTACATGACTTCGCACCGTGGGACGAAACCACATGCCAGACAAAACCCCCGAGTGTAGGTATGCTTTGTTTTAACAACATAATAAGACCCAAGGCTGTAAAAATAGGAATTTGCCTTTAAGAACAAACAGATTTGTTCCACAAAAATGGTTTTGTCCACATTTCCCACAACATTGTTTGATTTCCCCGACCATGTCATAAGCTATTCGCTCACATCTTTGCTCCTCATGTTTGGCTTTACAGCAAAGGAAAACTCAGTCAAGGTCACTAAAATATCAGAGGTATGTCTTCATTGAACAGGCTTTTGAGGCACAAATGTGTCCCTACATTTATGCCTGTGGAGTTTTTTTTTTCATTGTC